>NW_006239163.1:439978-473415 GCF_000226075.1 Solanum tuberosum
AAAGGTCACAACCCTTTGGAAAGAAGACAACCTTTCAAAAAGAAAATAGCCTTTCAGAAAGGTCACAACACTTTAGAAAAGGCATAACCTTTCGAATGGCCACAACCCTTTAGAAAGGACACAACCTTTCATAAAGGTCACAACCCTTCGGCATAGTTACAACTTTTTAGGAGAGTCACAACCCTTCATTTCCTGTTCACACCTTTAAAACCCAACAGGATTCAATTCTCTAGTTAACCAAACTATTTTATTTTATGCTAAACTTGTTTTTATTTATATAGTATTGGGTAGTTTGAGTTAGTTTTTAATTCTCCCATCAAGTGATTTAGTGTAGGTGTCACTCATAACGGTCGGAGTCATCACAGAACGTGGTCAAATACTCAAATGTGCTCATTAATAAAGTAGTAGTATCAAAATATACCTATGATTAAATTTTACTTGTGCCGTAATATTTTTGTTATTTTACGCTCTTTAATTAGCTTATATAGTTTCTTATGATTTTAAGTCGAAAAAACTTTACCTTTTTTAGTAATTTTGGTGTAATACTGAAAAAATCTAAATATTATGTTCGAAATGACGACTTTACCTACTTAAATTTTAGTTTTGGAAAGTATAAAATGACTAGAATTTTGGTTTTTAAAAGGTAGTACCTTCATTACATTTTATAAGCTTTACAAAGATAAGATGATGGGAATGCCAAACTTACATGTTGTACATAGAAAATTGTTTGAGTAAGTTTACAAGTATTTATTTGCTTATTTACGTGAATTTTTAACTAATAAATACTTTCGATTTGATCCGTTCTTTTATTATTTTGTCCATATATAGTAGTATCTTTTATAATTTTAAAAATATTATTTCCAAAAACAAAACCCCTTACTCATCTTTATTTCATTTTTGTCATACGTCCTTTTTCGAGTAAAATAGTTTTGAATTTTCAATTTGTGTAAATAATTTTAAGGATATTTTAGTTGTTTTAATAGAAAAAGTGTTAATCGTCAAATTTTTTCACCAAATGCACCGACTGTTTATTATAACCATTATAAGTGGGGTTTGAAGGATAATGTGTACGTAAATTTTATTTCTATTTTGGGATAGAGAAATTGTTTTCAATAGACTTTTGACTCAAGTAAAAGTATTACAAAACAAATCAATAAAAAAACGGAAGTGAAGAAGATGAGAGACAAATTGCTAAAAAAACATGACAATGCATATTAAAAAAGAAACAATAACTAAAATAAAAGAATACGATAGTAGATGTACAAGAAACATTAAATAGTAACAAAAATGAAATAACAAGAAACTGAAGAGCAATTCTTTAACAACTAGTATGAAAGAATAGTGAGACAACTCTCAATTACCTAACTAGTCTTCTATCTTAATTTGGGTCCTCTATATATAACATCATATCTAAGGTCATGTCCTTGGTAACTTGAAGCTACACCATGTTCTGTCTAATCAACTTTCTTCAATATTTCTTCGATCTACCTCTACCTCTCATGTAATCATCTATAGTCAACTTCTGATCACCTCAGCACCATCGGTGCATCTCCACTTCATATATATATATATATATCTAAATTATCTCTGCCTCACTAATCACATTTTTTCTTCTATCAAGGTCACTCCTACCTTGTCCCGATTATCTTCATTCTTAATATTTTCTTTTCTAGTATATCCACACATCAATCTCATCATTCTCATTTCCGCAACTTTCATCTTCTGAACATAAGAATTCTTGACTACTAACATTTTGCTCCATATACAACATAGTCAGTCAAACCACTATTCTATAGAACTTGTCTTTAAATTTTAGTGACTCCTTATCACACAAGACTCCAAATGTGTGCCTCCATTTCGTCAAGCCTTCACCAATACGATGTGTAACATCATCGTAAATTTCTCCATTACTTAAGATAATAAATTCAAGATACTTAAAACTTCCTTTCTTATGGATGACTTGTCCATCAAGCCGCACCTCCATGCCTTCCTTACGCATATGTCACTCAATTTGCACTACACGTATTTTAATTTGTTTTGGTCCTCACTACTAGAAAAGTGTGAATTGCATGGAGATTTTCTTGGGGATTAGTATGAAAATCTGTAAGAAACTTATTTTCCTGCAAATTTTCATACTAATTCCCAGGAAAATCCCCATGTAATTCACAATTTTCTTGTAGTGCCTGTTCAATTGCCTCTAGAATCCAAGGTTTGTCTCCAAACCTCAAGCTTAGTGTTAACTCTATCCCGAATTTCGTCGATCAGTACTACGTCATATGCAAATAATATACACCATAACACCTCATCTTGAATTTATGTGTCATCCATTTATTATTAAGGCAAATAAAAATAAACTAAGAATTGATCCTTGGTGCAACCCGTTCACAACTGGAAAGTGCTCTCAGTCCTTACTCACTGCCTTATCCGGGTCTTGGCTCCATCGTACATGTCCATAGTAGCCCAGGTGTATGCCACACAAAAGCCTTATAAGCACTTCCGTAGAACCTTTTTCAGTTTTTTGCCATAAGCCTTTTCTAAGTCGATAAACACCATGTGAAGTCGTCCTTCTTCCTCTCCTTATATTGCTCCATCAGTTTCGTACCCAGATGAATGGCTTATGTAGTTAAACACCCCCGGCATAAATTCGAACTAAAATATACATATTCTTCCTCACCTTTGTTTCCTTCCACCATTCTCTCAAATCTTTATAATGAGACTTAAATGGTAGCTTGATAACTCTACAGTTATTGCAATTTTAAATGTCACCCTTACTCTTGTACAACAGAATCATCATACTCCACCCTCATTCTTTCTTCTAACATATTTGTCATCTTTAAACGACTTATTGAAACTACTTATTACTCTCAATTTAAATATTTTTTACCCAAGCACATAACTACTCCCAAATTCAATTTCCACATTTGAAACTGTTTTCAACACTTAACAATACTCCCTTATTATTAAGTTTTTCTTTCACAACTCATATATATCTTATTTTGAATTCGAAAGTTTTATTAGAAGCATTACATTACAAGAATATCTATGTGTGGGTTGTATATTAATTAATTTTGACTACAGAACAACCTTAGGAAAGAATCTAGATTAACCAAAAAACAAAGAAAAAAAATGAAACTTGAGATTTGTTATAGCTGTCCATATACTAAAATCATTATTCCTCCCCAACCTAAATTCCCCTTTGCATTATTTACAAACAAAATGACAAAAATCACATGCCTCTCCCCTTATTATTCCACATCTCAAAAAAAAAAAAAACCTTTTTAAATCCTTATAAATTTACTCCACTCCCACTTTTCTCTCTCTTTATCAAAAATCTCCTCCTTTAATTTTCTCCCATCTTTCCATAACCCAAACAAAAATGGCGAAAGTGAAATCTCTCTCTATTATGTTCATCTCATCCATTTTCTTCATCGTTATAGTAGCGCTTTCATCGCCGGCCGTTGCTGGTTCCGCTGCGGCAGTAGCAGCTAGTGGGTCCCACCAGCTGGGCTACTTTCCGATGACATTGTCTTCTTTTTCACCGATCTGTGACGGTTCGATTGGGGACTGTTTGGCTGAAGAAGACGAGGATGAGTTCGGGATGGAATCGGAGAGCAGCCGGCGCATGTTAGCATACCGCCGGAGATACATTAGTTACGGTGCGCTTAGTAGTAACAGAGTGCCGTGTTCAAGGAGAGGAGCTTCATACTACAATTGCCGTCCCGGAGCTCAGGCGAACCCTTACCAACGTGGATGCAGTGCCATCACGCGCTGCCGTCATTGAAAACCCTCTACACAGTAAATTTCTCGATTTACTGTATTTTACATTTTTTTTACCGGAGTGGTAAAAAAGTTAAAAATTCTTTTTGAGCTTTGTGTGATCTATTTACTATTATTATTATTATCGAGTATGGTTACTTATTATTGATGTATTTGTGAATTGTGGTAGAGAAACATTCTTGTAGTTTTTTTTTGTATGATGATGTTGTAATAATATTTAATTTATCATGCCGCTTACTATAATCTTTTACTATTTATTTGAAATAAATGATGTTTTAGCACTTGTTGAGGAATTTTTTTAATTTTTTTTTGGTGGGATAATAATTAAGTTAGAGGTTATTTGTTTTGGCAAATGATTTTCTATTTGAAGTTGAGTTGGAATAGCAAATCAATTGTTAGACAAATATTAATTTGCAAATATGTCCAAAGTGCATAGATATGTGATCTTATTCTATGTAAATGTTGCTTACTATGGAGTTTGATATGATAATTTTTTTTGGTAATGTTGAGTGTTTAATTAGAATAACTTGAAGTTTAGATGCGTAAATGAAACGTTCATGTCAATTTTAAATGTTTGTCGATAAGTTTAGTACCGAATTTAAGATACAAATAATAGCTCTGCCGTTTCTATTTATTTCTCTAATAATTAAGTAGAGGTTATTTATTGTTTTGAGTTGAGATATGAGTAGGTTGAAGTGGAATCTCGTCTTGAGCTTAATACGGCAAATAAGTTACTCCCTCCATTTTTATTTATCTGTCGTTCTTATTAAAAATAGATATAAGTATTGTTTTCAAAATCAATGCATAAATAATATTATTAGCTTTGAAAATATGTATTGCTAAATAAAGATACAATGTAAAGTTACTAGCTACTCCTTAATTTATGAAGTTTGAGTAGCTGGTTAGAGTTGTGTAATGTTGAAATTAGTTGTGAATGAATTATGTATTATTTAATGCAGTATATATATTGAATAACTAATTTTCTATCTACCTATTAAACGTAGTATAAATTATATGAAAATTATAACGTATTTCTTATCCATCTACCAAACAAATCCCGAAAGTTTTTGATACTTACTACTTACTAGTTTCTATGTTCATTTTTATTAATATTTTGATGAGGTATTTATATAAAACTCATTTCTTAACTAAATAAACTCTAGAAATAACTAGAGCCGAATTGCCATTTATTTTTCCGGAAGAAGGGAGAGATAGATTTATTTGGAAGACAATAATTGAAAGGGGTACATAAATGATGAAAATGTGGAATATGGCACATCTACGCATAGACAGGCATTTAATATCTGAATGTGTGCACCACATTAATAAGAGAAGAAAAAAGAAAAAAGAAAAAAGAAAAAAGAAAAAATTATTTGTGTAGGGACAAGTGTTAATAATCAAAATTCAAACCTCACGAGTAAACTCTCTTTACTTTACTTTTTACCCATTCATAGACAAGACAATACACAAGTGAACCCTGTCATTATCATCTTTTCCATACACTAGTTCATTTACAACTGTGATCCAACCAATTTCCCTTCATTCTTTTTTGCCCACTTCCTTTTCATACAATTGCAAATATTTTCTTCTTTTTGAACAAGGATAAATGAATTTCTAAAATCTCAGAAAAATAACCCTTTGTTACACACCCTTTAATGTCTCATATGATTCATATCTAAAACGTTAAATTGATAATCGCATTGATGACCAATAGCAGATGTCATAGCACACAACCAGAAAAGGATAACACTCTTTTTTAAAGCTAAACAATCGTAACAAACCACCTCGATGCATCGTCTTAGGCAGAATCATCAGCAGATTTTGTGTCATCTTTTGACTTCACTGCGGCCGAAGGTGATGAAGAACCTTCTTGGCCCATTTCAATTCTCAAATCATTGATGCTCTGCTCCAATTCATCAATTCGGTTCCCCATATCATCTAGTGCAGCATTGTCAAGGACTCCAAGTTGATCTCACAAAACAAAGACAGATATTTTGTATAATATACTAGTACTAGAGAGAATGACAAAGTAGGCATATCCAGACCAGCAGGACATAGGGAAATCATCACATACGAATACACGAAAAAAAGATGACAGGAACTAAATTTCATGAAGCTAAAGAAGGCTAAATTCTGATTGAGTACCAGAACTGATATAATCAAATCTGGTTGAGGTGTACGGTGTACCAGAAGTCATACTAACTTGAAAAGTTATAAGAAAATTGGAACTGAAGTAGAAAATGATTTCACGAGACCCTCGAGTCTCAAAACTGTGGGCACATTTCTAGTTCTTAAAATCAGAGCTTTATGACTTGCTATAAACAACCTACTTCATTTGTTAGATGACACCCATACACCAACTAATTAAACTAGATTAAGACCAATGACTAGTTACTTAGATAACAAGGAACAACAGATCAGAAAAGGATATTTTTTGAGATGATTGATTCAGACATAGTCTGAAACCTGGTTTGCTGCAAAGAGAGAACAAACCAGTTAGAAGATATATCAAATAAAAACTAGTGAAGGACCCAATTGGTGCAGAGAGGTAGACTCACCATTTGTTGAAGCAGATTCTGTACCTGCAAAGAGCAGAAAGGAAGTAGGAAAAGTTAGCTAGCAAAATAGATGTGTTTATTTGTGATGTCATATATAACATCGTGCTAGTGAATAACAACACTAAGCTGTTTATAAGGCCAATAAAGGAGAAACTAGCAGAGAACCAAATGTATCATGTGTCAGCCACCGAGAATTGCATCACAATTGGTTTTGATGTTATTGTCCTAACATCATATAGCCACATTTAAATTTTAATTTAGACAGATTATAAGTGGCCTGGTTAGCAGGTTAAAATTGCATTTAATGATGAAAATATCACAATGGAAACTAATGACTCCTGGATTCAACTTTTAAGACTCAAACTTCAGTATCAGAGAGGTTAGCAGATTGAGATGGATTATAGAAACCTTTCCAGATTATCATTGAGTATCGACTGGAGTAAAAACTCAGTCTATAACCTACAACAATAACAACAACGCCTCAATCCCAACCAAGTTGGGGTCGACTATGTGAATCCTCACCGTCCATGTCACTACATTTAAGCTTTCTCGGACCAATATTATGTAAAATAAAAATAAAAGGCGCCAGAGTTGTCAATATTTTCTACTCGCATATAAATCTCCCAGACAGGAAAATTCAATGTTTAACATCAATCAAATAAATTCAAATAGTTAAAAAACTTACAAATACAGTCATATCAGCGGTGCTTTGTTTTGTATTATCTGCATCCTGCCCATCCTGCAAGAAGATCCAATTCTTATGGGTCAGAAGGGAGCCAAGTTAAGAAGCTTATGAACAGAAGAAAAGTAGAAATGTATGTAACTGATCTTCCAACCTCCATATTACAAATTCTGTTTAAAATCCAGAAATCTGTTACTGTACTATTTATCTTATTTTCCAGAATAACTAGCTTTCAGCTAGAAGAACATAACCAGAAGTTCTCAGAGCACAATAATCCTTAACCTCTACCCTCTCTTAATCAATTATATTTCTGATCAATGTTTGACAAACAAAGATGTAAACTGAAGAATTAGTGAATCTAATTTCCCACAGATAATGCTGCTGAAGGCTTAGTCATTTGGTTATACTAGGAAGTTTAATTGGAGTCTAGGTATTGTCTTATACCTAACAAAAATGCAAAGGAGAAAACCACGTTTTGAGATGTATGTTTCTGTAACTATTTTTGCACAGGCCTAGTACATTAGGCAGCTTTAATGATGTCAATACAAAAGTTACTGTGGACATTCTTCCATATGTAAATCAAAATTTGGCTACAGTGGCTCTTAACAAAGCATGTTGTTGATGCCAATTGGTGTTCTATTTGAGTTAATAGTCGCTGCCATTTTCTAAGTTAGTGCTTCGACTCAACTGATTGAGGATCAACTTAAGTGACAAGAAAGTTCACCATGATAGTTGTTTCAAAGTACACAATGCCCGAGCTTATAAGTGAAATCATATAAATCCAAATTTAATCAGTCAAGAATGCAAAGTAACACAGTTTAGCCTCCAAACAATGTGTTATCACCACAACAAAGGTGCAGTTTTATGTGAGTTCTTATGTAATATCTAGTCAGAAGAGTTTGTTGTGTAAGTAAGTGGAGTTTGTTTAAAAGTTGTTATTAGGGGTGTCAAAACAAGCCCAAATATAGGCAACTCACCCAAACCAATTTCTATTTCAACCCATTTTAATATCTCAAATTTCAACTCAACCCGCCCATTTGATACCCCTAGCATTAGGGTATAAATGCTAACTGATTCTTGTAATAGCTAAGGTTTTGCAGAAATGAAAATCCCCCTGTCCTCCTACTTCTCTCTTCTTCATCTCATTTATCACGGACTCTTCTTAGCTCAAAGAACATAGAGTGAATCCTATCACATGCGTATGAATCTTCATACATTGTGCTGATTCAGCTCTATTTTACATACTAAAACAAAAGCAAATATCCATATCTCCAACTTCAAAAGAAGCTATCATATCCCTCTCCCTCAATGTATTCTTAAACCTTCTTCTTACACGGACTCCCACCTAACAAACATCGCAGAAGAGTTTCTTATTTGCTTAAACAAAGCAATACATGTGCCACATTTAATACAACGCTACTAAAACATTGTTCTAAATTATTTTGCAACCATATAATCCAACAGATTAAATATATAAAATATTTAATAACACTTCAATTCATCTCCCAACCCTATGTTCTTATAAGAACCTCATTGTACTTCATTTTAACATACTGAAACTGTTTCAGTATGTTATACCAGTACCTTTTTAGTTATAAATATCTAATTTGAGACAAAAATTAGCCAGTTTCACATCGTACTCGATTCCTCATCCTTTCTAAATTTGCGAATAGCATAATGAATTTTATCACTTACCAAAAGGAAGAACCTAATTATTTTTTTTCAAATTGAAAATAATTGGTCACAAGCACGATTGAGTCTCAAATGTTAAAAGGTGAATAAAATACTCCAAATCAGCAGCTAAACAGTGAAATTTTTACCTTAGGTTGTGCAATAAAGCATATATAAATCGCGATGCGAAATGTTAAAAAAGGGAAATCAGGAATTCGATTGGAATAAAGGACCTAAATCTGAAGAAAATGAGGTAGGAATTTACTTGACATTCTGCTTCTGGACAAAATTGAGAGTGATAGAGAGATGAGTCCTTACCATTTGTTCGTCGGAGAGAGAAGCTTCAGGTTAATCGGAGCAGAGAGAATAGGGAAGAGATTGTGAGTACAAAAATGGCGAAATTGTTTTTGTGAGGAGAGGGACTAAAATTTGAAACAAATATATTTGAAATTTGAAATGAACAAACTGGGCCCCCACCCAATTATGCTTTCATGTGTAGAGGGAAAAAAAAAAAGAACCTCTGATTAAAATGATTACGGGCAAATTATGCTTTCAGGCGTAAATGCCCGTTTGAATTAATTCTCCGTTCATCTTTATTTGTTTATATTATTTCGGGTTGTTCGTTAATATTTGTTCAGTTTATAAAATTAATAAATAATTTATAATATTTTATCTTTGCTATTAAATATTATTTATTTTTTAGTGTCTAAATGACTTATATTTAATAAGAGTGATTTGATAAAGTTACCCCTATTATTTACTATTTTTTACTAATTCATATGTCAAGTTAATAGTGGATAACTATTGATAAAACTTACCTGCTCCGGGTGTTTACACCAAGTCAATACATGCATGCCATGTGTTTAAATTTATAGTTCATTTTACTTAACCATAATTAATTTACATGTGTTTTACTTCATTAAATCACGTAATAATGGAAATTGCATTGGCTTGGTGTAAACACCCGATGCGGATAAATTTTATCCGATAACTATTGTTGGATAGAGGAGTATTTTCTATGTTCCTATTTAGTTGTCATCATTTTAGATTTTACACCCCTTACGAAACTAGATAAGTTTACCATTGTAGCCTAATTTAGTGTTCTGTTAAAGCTAAGTTTCCCATGTTTTTTTCATTCTAGATCTCTTGTAACACTTTCAACAATGGTTTTTTCTTTCCAGATCTCTCCTCCTCTCTGTCTGGTCCTTTTAACCTGTAACTTTTTTCTCTAGAAAAAATTCAAAAAGTAAAGCTCTTTATAAATCATTTTCAAGTGAATTATTGAACAAGTTTTAGCTTTGACGATTATCTAAACTAATCGATCAAAATTGGGAAAGTGGATTGAGAAAAAAATGTTATTATGAATATTGAAAGAAGATGATCGTGACAAGATTCATTATTGAAAAGGAAATTGAAGGTGTGATCATTACAATTATATGAGAATTTGTTACTAGATGGCAGATATTGGGAGGTGATGAATTTATCAGTGTATAATTAATATTGGATACACGTATTTAGATTGTATCTTTTCTTATTTGATAAATATATCAATGTATATTTGATACAAGATACATGTCAATAGATAATATGTTGGTGTATATGCATTTTATTATTAAAATAAAATATTAAGTGCATATGTTAGTGGGTATAAATTGTGGGTATAAAACTATAAATTGTGGTAAAAGTTTATATTAAGTTTAGTGTAGTGAAAGAGAGAGTTGAGAAATAGAAAACAAGTCTTCAACTATATTCACTATACAAAAGAGAATATTTGTATGTTAAAGGAAGGTGTTTTTATGTGGAGCTTTGGATTCTTCAACTAATCCGGAGTTGCTTGAGTTGTACATGTTGTTGGGTTGTTGTATCCTGGAGGGGACAAGTCCAGAGTTATACTACTGGATCGATGTAGATTATGTCGCAGTGGGCTTGAATCTCCTTAAAGAGAGCGAGATATTTGTGCATCAACCTAAATAATTATTTATTCATTTTGTTAATTTTATTTTCAACTGTAATTTATTATATTTGTGATATATTACACCATCATAATAATAATTGTATCTTCTTTTTCTAAGTATGTGTCTATGTGCAGATACACTTGATACATTAGTACTTATCTGATAAGTAAATATATTGTGTCTATTTGATACTAGATACATGTATTTGGATTGATGTACTTATATACAGATACATTGGATACATCAATGCATATTTGATACTAGATATATCTATCTATGTACAAATACATTAAATATAGTATGCATATATTTTTTACATATTAAACATAATTAAATAAGTAAGAACCTTATTTATTTTTCTAATAAATATTTCTTTCACGCCAAACACACCTAAATTATTTCAAATTCAATCAAAAGTAGTTTATAGTATGTTTATACTTTACAATGATGATAAACAAAATACAATGTCTAGTTCCAAATGTAATCAATGTATTGTAGGTCATACTTTCGAGAAGGATTATCAATCTATAACGAAAGTTCTTATCGTGACGACAATTAATCGAAACAACCTAATAATGGAATATATTCCAAAATAATTATCTAAGAAGAAATGTTATGCAAGATAAAATTAAACGCATGACATATCATTTCTATTAAACTAATTTAATTGTTTAACTTTGTGGACTCATTTTCATTTTAACAATCAAGCCTTTTGAATATGTGAGCTAATAATCCGTCTAGCTTTCTTCTAAAATTAGTTAATTGAAATTTATATGTTCACGTACTATTGTGATTCATGTCTTAGTTATATATATTTTTTAAGTTATATTTTAAGTATTTTTTTTAATAATTATATTTCAATATACTTAATTATGAATATATCTAACAGGGGTAAGTATAAGATTTTTTTAATGTATATGAATTATAAGTGTTAGATTTTAAATCATAGAGGATGTATTAGAACTAATTCATATTATAATAGTGTTTAGTATAATCAATATATTATAATAGTGTTTTAGTATAATCAATATATTATAATAGTGTTTAGTATAATCAATATATTTTATCTAATAATTTTTTATTATTTTACATTTATATATTATTATTTTATACTTTATATATTATTTGCAGAATTAGAAAAAAAAAGAAGGTAACAACAATATTTTTACAAGATTAGAAACAAAAAAAGACAACAATTAAAGATTTCACTCCTCCCAAAATATTTATTGAAAATTTGAATATGTACATTTTTATTTAATAAAAATAATTTTTTTAATTAAAATATTTACCATAGATACAATAAAACCTCTATAAATTAATATAGGTGGGACCATGCAATTTTATTATTTTATAGAGATATTATTTAATTGATAAATTAATATTTATTAATTTAAAGAATGATTTGAGATTTAATGAAGGTTAATTTTGATTATATCAAAATCATTGTATCTTACTAATTTATGTATCATATTTATTGATTTCACATATAAAAAAAATATTATACATAAAGTACAACGAATACATTATAATCATTGTATCTTACTAATTTCAACCTTGTGATGTTGGGATAATAAGAGCTTTCAAGATGTATTATCGTAACAGATTTTATCGTAGGATGTTAGAAGGCTATGAAGTGGGACAAACTAATCCAGAAAAGATTAATGTTTTGGATGCTATCAATTTTGTAATCCCTGCTTGGACAACAAATGTTCAGCAAGAGACAATATCAAATTGTTTTTGACACTGTAAAATTCGTTCGGGGGTACAATCTCAAAGAATTTGAATGAACCCACTTGTGAAAACGTCATTTATGAACTTGATGTCATGATTAATGATATTGGTTACCACAATAAAATGGATGTCAATAACCTGTTGGATTATCCGGGTGAAAGTGATATATGTTCAGAGGTCCAGAGCTTAGAAGAAATTGTGGATACCATCTGAAAAAAACAATGTTGATGATGAAGTTGAAGATGATACTATAGTACCTTTGGAACTAGTTACGCGTAAGGAAAAACTTATCGCATCTAAAACTCTTCACAATTTTATGGTGCAGTTCAAAAAAACAACACCGGAGCTCTTGGATGCAATAAGAAAAGTTAGAGATGAGCTTCAACTAGATTTAAACTTTAAGAAAAAACAGAACACAATAGAATCATATTTCACTAAATTGTCTTAGATATATTTGTACTTTTAAAGAATTATTAATTTATGATATTAATGAGACCATATATTTATATAGGGGTCTTCTGGAAATACACTATCTTATTATCTTTTCGAAATTGATGATTTTTTCCATTGGTTCAAGTCTGGACCGGAGGAAAATATTATTTTAGAGAGATTATTAATTTACCGAGTATTAGTTTATAGATGTTTTACTATATTTCATATGATTTCTCTCTATAAAACAATCGTAATATTAAAAGTATATTAATACTTAACTTCTTTCATAATTTGACTCTCAAAATACTTTTTTTAACTTCTTAAATGAATTAGTTAAATAGAAATTATTTTTAAAAAAAGTAATTTTCTAAAAATCTATTTTTAGAAAGTACTTTCGAAAATAAGCGGTTTTAGTAGTAATACCATGTAGGCTCTAAGCAATAGATATTCGATGTACATAAATTATGCAATCGGCAATCCACATAAAATAATAATAATAATAATAATAATAATAATAATAATAATAATAAAAGAAACAATGCATGTGTGCTATTTAATGTCAAACAGAAACATCCATTTCTTCGCCGGTTGTTAATTTTATTACGTATAAGTTTGAACTAATTAAAACACGTAAATGCTGGGACCAATCTTTATTAAATTAAAGTCGTTTATTAATTGCATAATAAAACCGATTATGATATCATTAAAGGTTCCAACTGCCAGGCGATAAATATCAAAATCCCTCATAAACGAATTTTAAAGGAGTTAAATCGAGATATATGTTCCTAACCTTATACTATAAATTATTATTTTTAATAGGGGAAAAAGTTTGAAATATATCTGAACTTTAACCGAAATTGCTGAAACAATATCAAACTTTGAGCAGGACCTATTATCCTTGCACTATTTAATAGTGTATTTTAAAGATATATAAGTGTCCAGCTGGACAAGTTACTATTCATAATGATGCAATATTTATGATGTTCTGGGATAATAGATTCTACCTAAAATTTGGGATTGTTATAACAATTTCTGTCAAAGTTCAAATATATTTCAGATATTTTCCCTTTTTAAGTATATACTATTTGTTTTTGTCTCTAACCTAATAAGCAAAACTACTTGCAATCACAAATATATTTTTGAGAAAAATTGGCTATATCTATGTATAATATATATTTATTGTCTCTAGTTACCAATAATTATATAAATAAATACATTGTCTCTAATCTAGTAAAGGAGGGCCTCCAAATATCAAATCGTGGAAATATGTCCTACACTGGAACTTTATTATGTCATTTAACTAAATTTTAAATTTTAATTTCTTTATATTAATTGAAAGTTTGAAATATTGGGACGAATAATTTATTAGAATATTCGATTTGAGTATAGTCACATTAACATGGCTGGCTTTTATGCATGTGTTCAATAATAGCCGTAGATCCGAATCCATGTGAGTCTCCCCTAATACATGGCCTGTGACATTTAATGTATAACCTTTTAAATTTTATCAAATTTTTACAAGTAACTATACATGAAAATGTAAACAATACTCACATATTTAGAAACTATAAATATAAAAATCAAATAAAGTAAACACTTTGTAAGCTAATAATTAGTCATAGAAACTAAAAAAATGATATATTCACTATAATTTGAGCGAGTAAATAAAATAATTAATTGAATTATACTTTATTCGTCATTGATAAAAGTATTATTCTAAAATTAACTCAATTGTAATTTATTTGGGATTGATACATCAATATGGTAGATTTCAAATTAGTTTACAGATAAATATATGCGAATTCATTCAATTTTCTTTTGATTCTTCATCGTCAAATTTTGATACAACTATTTAATGTTTCACAATTACATCAATTCATAGATACAAATCACTTTAATTGTTTTTTTTTTGCCGTATATTGATACAAACAATAATACCAGTATTGATATAACAATTCATTCGAAATACAAGAAAAACATATATAGACGAAGAAAAACAAGAAGATATTTGTATCAATTGTATCACTGTTGATATAATCTTCTACCATTATTGATGTAATCTCGTAGTACTATATTCATTCAAAATATATAGAAGATACATAGAAATAAGAAGAAGATACTTATATTTATCGTTGTATGCTATTTCATAGCAGAGAATAACGTTAATACAATATTGTAGCTAATTTTTTGTTGTTGTTGATATTTACTTGTATCAACTATATTCTTTCGCGCTATATGGTTGTATCGACACATATACTTTCACCTATAGTTTAATAAATATTTATTTTATTCTCTCTAATGGTTGTATTAATTAAGGTATATAATCTTTGACGTAAATAGTCCCATATTGAGGATGCATACTACATCCACTTGTATGTCACTTTATATTATTATGGTACCTTTATATATAGACGAGTTATATATAACATCTTCAATTCGCTTTAACTTCCGATCCTCGTGATACTTTCTTAACCTATCCAACTCATATTGATCTATTTATAACGTATTTACGTGAAAAATATAAGATATAACATAAAGTGATATGATTAGATTCATAAGTTTTTAATGGATATTTTGAATTGACAAAATGTTAAGAGAGAGAAAGAGAAAATAGTGTAAGAGAGTAGAAGGGTGACGACTGTTAGGTTTAGATTAGAAGACTTTTTTTTTTCTTTTGCTATTAAATACAAAGTGTACCTATAAATAGTACTCCCTCCGTTTCACAAAGAATGACCTGGTTTGACTTGGTACGGAATTTAAGTAAATAAAGAAGACTTTTGAATCTTGTGGTCCTAAATTAAAGTTATGTCAAATGTACAAAATTGCTCTAATCTTGTGGTCTTAAACATGCCACGTGGAAAGCAAAAAGTAAAATGTTACCAAAAAAGGAAAGAGGTCATTCTTTTTGAAACTGACTAAAAAGGAAAGGAGGTCATTCTTTGTGAAACGGAGGGAGTATAATTCATCGAATTTTTTCCAGATAAACCCATCATCACAAACTGGCTGTGTCCCCAATCCTAAATGCATGATGTCTCCAACTTTCTATCGTCCCATCGTATCCATCTCCACATAATCTTTATGGGCGTTTAACTATAAATTAAAAAAAATAATGTAAACCTTTATTATTATAGTAAAAATTGATCTTGAAAAATAAAGTTATTTTTCATCATAAATACAAATCGAAGCCGAATAATTTAGTATAAAAAAAACTTTTTGTTAGTATTTAAACTCTTAAGAATTCTGAAATTTAAGAATTTTATGAGCAAACGTGTTTTTTTTTTACAGAAATTCCAGGATGAAAGAAATTTATATAATTTGGGCCAATTTCATATAATTGGACCAATTTAGGGTTCAAACCTAACTTCAAAATCGATTTTTAGGTTGAAGTTATGTAAACATTCTAAATGCTCTAATTTGCTGACAAGCGTTTTTGAGGAAAAAGTGACTCTTTTTTCAGTTTAAATTAATGATAAATCAATTCCGGATTACGTCAACTTTAGGGATTTTTTTTCCAAGTGGCTGTAATGTTCCCATCTTTGAAATGATGTAAAGGTTTGTACTTTATTTCTAATCTTTAATTCATATATTGTACTCCCTCCGTTTCACAAAGAATGACCTGGTTTGACTTGGTACGGAATTTAAGTAAATAAAGAAGACTTTTGAATCTTGTGGTCCTAAATTAAAGTTATGTCAAATGTACAAAATTGCTCTAATCTTGTGGTCTTAAACATGCCACGTGGAAAGCAAAAAGTAAAATGTTACCAAAAAAGGAAAGAGGTCATTCTTTTTGAAACTGACTAAAAAGGAAAGGAGGTCATTGTTTGTGAAACGGAGGGAGTAATTATTTTAAGCATTTGTTGTTGATGGTGAATATATACATAAGTTAGTTGTACCATGTAAATTTTCTATAATAATCTCTATATTGTTATGAATCATAGAGTCAAACGCATTATGGGGACAATTATTTATCTCAAATTTCATGGTTATTATAATGAGTTGTTGTTATATACGTATATTTCTCTTTTAGTTATTGTAAATAAAAATACACAAAAAATAGATAAATGAACTTGTGTACAAAAATAAGAAATGTATTTGAAAATCAATTTAATTTTTTAAAGAAAATATATAGAAAAAATATGAATATAAAAAAAGCCAAACACCAGCAACATTTTCTCGTGAAGCAATGAACTTAATTGATGTGTATCATTTAAATATAACTCTTTCCTTTCAGGTATTCATACTTACAATTTATTATGTGAATGATATTGATGATGATTATCATAAATATTTTAATTTTGTATTTTTTATATAATGTATTTCTTACAAAATATTATCACACAATATTTGAATATAATTGCAATAGAAAAATAATTTTACAAAGAGTGTAATGTTATAATGAATATTCTTATTGTTGTAGGCAAAACATTATTATAGAGAAATATAATATAACATGAAAAATTGATTCTAACAAAGATTAAATTATTATAAAATATTATTATAGCAAATGACTATTATAACGAGGTCTATAGATTAATATGCTCAACACAATAATCTCAATATTACCACTCATTACATAATTTATGTCTAAAAGTATAGTATAATTAGATCGCAAAACCAACAACTTAGTATATCTTCCACAAATTTTTCATCTAAAATAAAAAAATTATTATATGCAAGAAACTAATATCTATTTCTCTAAAAAAGAAGGTCCGCTAGCCTACATGTCATAATCTTAGAAAGACAAATGTTTTATGTACGCTAAATGTTGAATATTTTTTAATATAATAAACCTTTTGCTGTCTACTAGCTAAAAAGTAAAATAAAATAAATGAAAAATGGAAACAGCACAGCACTACTTTCCCATTACGCGTACTATAATCCAGACTGTAATTCATTAATAAATAATCTTACATTAATAAAAATAATAACATGCCCTTCATTTGAGTGTACATAAATAAATGTTTAAATTTATATAAATCAAACAAATAGATATACGTGTCATAATATATATAAGACGGTCACAAAATTGTCAATTAGAATGACATATAGAAATAATATGTCTATTTATTTAATTTTATATAAATTTAACTGTCTATCAGTTGAATCGAATTAAAACATTTATTATCCATAATAAAATATTACAAACTTTTATGTCTGAATGTGAAAAGATTACACATTGTTTCCTAATTTTTTCATCTTCATCTCCATTCTTACACATCTACCTTACCTTAGGCAATTTCCTCCCATCACTCTCCCACCGACACCGTTCTTTCTTTCTATCTTTCTTCATAAACCCACCTTCAGATCTTTCTCTAAATCTCCATTTTTCAACACCCAAATCCTCATCTTTTTTCCATTTTCTATAACCCCAACAATGAAATCAATGTCAAAACTTGCCCTTTTTGTCTAAAACTTTCCAAGATTTGATTTTTCATCATCAAGACTTGATTTTTATTCCTTTTCAGCTTGTGGGTATTGAGGGAAAATATGTTAGATCGATTTCTGAGTGCTCGTAGAGCATGGCAAGTCAGGAGAATTATGAGAAATGGGAAGCTTACATTCTTGTGTTTGTTCCTTACCGTTATTGTCCTTAGAGGAAATTTGGGTGCTGGAAGATTTGGTACTCCTGGCCAAGATTTGAAGGAAATTCGTGAAACATTTAGCTATTACAGGAAGCGCGTGGAGCCCAGACGCGTTCTTGAAGAAGCACAACAGGTATCTTCTACAAGCACTGTAAGTGATGGTGGTGATTCATCATCAGATAGTAATAATTATGCTACTTTTGATTTAAAGAAGATTTTAGTTGATGAGGATGATGGTGAGCCTGAGTTTAAGAGAGATCCAAATCAACCTTATGCTCTTGGTCCAAAGATAACAGATTGGGATGAGCAAAGAGGGGAGTGGTTGAAAAAAAATCCTAATTTTCCTAATTTTGTAGGAACAAATAAGCCAAGGGTGTTGTTGGTTACTGGTTCATCTCCTAAGCCATGTGAGAATCCAGTTGGTGATCATTACTTGTTGAAGTCAATAAAGAATAAGATTGATTACTGTAGGCTTCATGGGATGGAGATTTTTTATAATATGGCTTTGCTTGATGCTGAAATGGCTGGTTTTTGGGCTAAATTGCCTTTGCTTAGGAAGCTTTTGCTTTCACATCCTGAGGTTGAGTTTTTGTGGTGGATGGATAGTGATGCTATGTTTACTGATATGGCTTTTGAGCTTCCATGGGAGAGGTATAAAGATGCTAATCTTGTGATGCATGGATGGAATGAGATGGTTTATGATCAGAAGAATTGGATTGGTTTGAATACTGGTAGCTTCTTATTGAGGAATACTCAATGGGCTTTGGATTTACTTGATGTGTTGGCTCCTATGGGGCCAAAGGGAAAGGTAAGGGAGGAAGCCGGGGCGCTTCTTACTCGGGAGCTTAAAGATAGACCAGTTTTTGAAGCTGATGATCAGTCTGCAATGGTATATATATTGGCAACACAGAAGGAGATATGGGGTGATAAGGTTTATCTTGAGAATGCTTATTACTTGCACGGTTACTGGGGAATTCTGGTAGATAAATATGAAGAGATGATTGAGAATTACCACCCTGGTCTTGGTGACCATAGGTGGCCACTTGTTACTCACTTTGTGGGTTGCAAGCCTTGTGCAAAGTTTGGAGATTATTCAGTAGAGAGGTGCTTGAAGCAAATGGATCGTGCATTCAACTTTGGTGACAACCAGATCCTGCAGATGTATGGATTCACTCATAAATCACTTGGTAGTAGGAGAGTGAAGAGAACGCGAAACGAAACAAGCAATCCACTTGAAGTGAATGATGAGCTTGGATTACTTCACCCTCCATTTAAAGCTGTCAAGGTACCATCTTCTTGAATGCATATGAAAGGGATCATGCATTAAGGTCAAGATTGGGATGCCCTTTTAACCTTAAATTTTTGTACCATTTGATCACGATATGTGCCACGCTGTACTTGTTATTATGCCTGTCTTAGAGCACTGGTTATTGTATTCCTTCATTTGTCATAGTGTTTTGTGACATAATCTTTTTAAGTTACATATAAATTTCAATGGAAGGCATAGTTTAATTCATATTATATGTGCTCCTTGCTCACATTTGGTTGTCGTCGTGATTTTGGAGGCAATGGCTTTGGTGCACTCTTCCTTCTTTGAAATTATAAACTTTACTTGTTCTCATTTTGTATTGGATGCCGCTGAGGGATGGGTTCTTATTGCTTCACACAGTTCATTTCAATTAACCTTCATGGTCAATTATAATACTACCACATTCTGCATTAAGTTTCTCTCATAGTGGAACTTTAAACCGGAAATGTGCTTATGGGAAGAGTGAAGGACCAAAGTATGCTTAGAACCTTCAATATCAGTCTAGGGATGTTCCAGCGGGGTCGTGGTGAAGTAGGAAAATGTAAAAATTTATTGATGTCAATAGGGCCAAGTAGGTAATTATCATGTTTACCAAAAGAGTTACAGATTTCAGCCTTCGACTACATAAGGAATTCATGAATTCCATTATATCCTCTAATCCCCTCTCTAGGTTTCCTTTTACACCAAGAAAATAAAATTCTGTAGACTATTTGAGTTTCAAAAGGTAATAACACACTGCAAACTGTATTTCCCTCCTTTGGAGATTTTCATGTGTAAGGCAAGCTTCATTGATTGTTATCCATCCTAAGTCGGCCACTTTTGTTGGGACGTAAGTTCTCCACACAGACTTCTAGGACCAATGTTACCTTCCCAACTCCACTGCTTTAGATCGCCAATCATAGATAGAGTTAACTATGAAAATTCCATTTTACTTTGTATCCATGTCAAAGAATCAGATCTGTCCCTGTTAACACCACACTGTCCAAACTAGTCATGAGCATGCTTGCACTCTCTAGTTCACAATCCTGAAGGTTTCTTTTGAAATGGAGATTCCAGTTAATTGCATTACATTAAAGCAGTCAGCAGTGCTACCATCTTTGCAGGTTACATCTAGATATATGTTCGCACCTTTTATGTAGTTTCATCCTTACAGAGAGAGAGCGGACTGGATACAGAGGGTTCATTTAGCACCCCAGCTAGTTATTGTTGATTGATTGGTGCTTTCCTTGAGTCTTATGAAATGAGGCCCTGCTGCTTTTGTTTGGTGAAGTCATAGAAGCTTTTCTGGAGGGCTTTGTTCCACTTTTGTTAGATGCACATAAATGACATGTTATTTAGTATTGGCCTCTAGGCTCTGAAAGTAAAGCAATATTGCAAAGCTAAAAATCTGTTTACAAGATTGGAAGGAAGAAGACTTGATGTAAAATAGTTACTCAGATCACCAAAATTCAACTGAGATGTGAACAATCAACTATCAAAATCCCTTTCTCCTGATAGTATACAAAATCACAAATGCAAGTCTAATCATTATAACATCATAAAATTAAAAGATTAAGAACTAAAATATATTGAGATTGACTCAATTCACATTCTTTGACAATTTATTCCATAGAATGCAGATATATATCCCTGCATAAGTGCATAAAACTAGTGTCAAATGGTATTATGTGGTATTGAATTTAACAGATATGGTAGCAAAACTGTACAGAGACATATGGAGTAATCAGATAAGCCCCACAAAGTTTAGTTTTTTATCTAGAACTGAAGAGTACCAGGGGAAACAAAAACAATAACTTGGTAAAACTCACAAAGAACCATGAAACATAAAGTCATAAACAGAACCCTTGAGCTGGAATGAGATTTGAGAGAAGCAAGTCAGCAACTTGAGCTGGAATGAGATTTGAGAGAAGCAAGTCAGCAACTTGAGCTGGAATGAGATTTGAGAGAAGCAAGTCAGCAACTTGAGCTGGAATGAGATTTGAGAGAAGCAAGTCAGCAACTTGAGCTGGAATGAGATTTGAGAGAAGCAAGTCAGCAACTTGAGCTGGAATGAGATTTGAGAGAAGCAAGTCAGCAACTTGAGCTGGAATGAGATTTGAGAGAAGCAAGTCAGCAAAGATATAGAGTGATTATCCTTCAACACGGATACAAAATCACCTCATTAGATATTAACTGGTTAAATCCAGATTGAGGATGGTAGAATCAAAACACCAAGAGGCAAGAGTCTTCATGACTTCAAGTAAATTGATCAAAATTGCAGCAGAGTAATCACTTTTGTGGGATATATAAACATTTTTGAGGTATCAATAAACTTGACAAAAGAAAAAACAGACCATTCAGGACTCATTAGCTTCCAACAAAACACACAAATTTTCCCAAAAGAACCAAATACATATAATATATTGTCCTTTCAGTTCATATTAGAAGTGGCAAAAAACTGTTTCTGCATTGTTGTGTCAAAACATCAAGAAACAGGACCAAAGAATTACCATCGCAAAACTCTATGGAGGACAAGAGAACTATCATTTATACAACTCGACGAGAAGAACAAAATTACCATTCATAAAACTATTATCATTCTTATTGAATAAACTACAAGGAACTAATAAAATGAATAAGAAATCAATACCTGAGTACAAACATCATCTCAGAATACTGCATCAAGTGATATAGTCACAACCCTCATTTCCCTTGCTAATCATAGGAGAGACAAGAAAAGCTCTAGTTCGTACAAACTTAGCAATTATTCCATCAACGTTCATCTCCCTCCACTGTTTCTCTTTCTTATTGTACATAATCAACTTCTCTTTTCTAGGCGCATCCAGTACGATATCATCATCACTTGTTGAACACACGGGTGTGATACCATAAGGGCAAGTGTTCCTTATAGTCCAAGACTCCGCAACCCCATATTCTTTCATTATCCAAACATCAATTCCGTTTCCACTTCTTCTAATACTCAACATACAAAGACACCCTCTAAGAACCACAAGTTCATAAAATTGTCATGATCAAGAGTAATAATAGTAGGTATTGGCACATCGAAAAATTTCTCATTACTTAGATCAAAAGCAACAATTGCAAATGGAGTACCATTATATTTACTAGCCAACCAATGCAAAGCCCCATTTAGAAAAACCCCAAAATTATGAATGGGGCTTTGCATTGGTTGGCTAGTAAATATAATGGTACTCCATTTGCAATTGTTGCTTTTGATCTAAATTGCAAATGGAGTATCATTATATTTACTAGTCAACCTCAAGTCTTCTCCAAAAATCCATTCTCAGAGAGTAGACATCAACAAAAGTACAGAAAAGATCACCTTCATGTACATAGAGGTAATTGACCTACACACTTTACCGGCAGACGGGAGACTACATCTTCTATGTCAGGTAGCTTTTCGCTCATCGCCATTCTTGGGAATTTTAGAGGTAAATCCCTGTAACTACAAATGTACTCTTAGGGCATGTGAAATAATAATTTGAAGTCATCCTATACAATTATAGAAATGAAGTTCGAAGTTTTGTTTCGGTATGTAATTTTGATTTTTAAGTTGTATATTTTTTTTCTCATAAACATAACATTCTCATAAGTATCAAAATTATCCTAATTTTTATATATAGTCTTGTCAATTTGATTTTAATTTGGTTGACAAATGAATTCAATTTTTAATGGGTTGAAAATGAATTTAGTTGAAATGAGCGAGTCAATAACTCCCCAGACTTGGACAATATATGAGTGTTAAGGGAGACGGTAAGGATGGTAGCTGCCCAACAGAGGGAGCTACTGAAACTCCTCGCACAACAAGACGACAGCATAACGCTGATCCAACAAACCTACTCTGCCAGGCGATTGGAAGATGATAGGGACGGAGATTGGGAGATGACAGGTGATGTCCGTCTGGATGAAGTGTGTATTCTCAAACCTGAGTTAACTTCATCCTTTACTAAATGCTGTTCATCACTTAGTAATGTCTAAGATTACAAGTTATAATTGCATGGAAGCTTGTTACAATCAGGCAGGCTCATTTGTCTGAAGAAGGTTTAGGCAGAAACATAAATAATACTACGTTTACACGATTGCAAGACTTGGCCTGTAAAATAATTAGTCAGATCACCAAAATTCAACTTTTCAAATGCCTCTCTCCTGACAGTATACAAAATCAAAATGCAAGTCTACTTCCACAACGTACTCTCCTTCTATCACAGTGATCTGAAATAGTATAGAACTACTTCTATCTATCACAGGTCTCTGTGGCTCAACTCAAATTCTTTGACAATCTAGCTATTCCATATATCCCTGCGCAAGGCACAAAAAACAAGTGTCAAACGTAAATGCATACACTCAACACCTCTGTAGACCGACTGACTATAAGCAATAGATTTGGCAAAAAGTGTAGCCTTCATAATACTGCTGAAACTGTTACTACTAATTATCAAAGATGTTACCAACATCAGGGTTCCTATGCAAAAGCAAGGCAATCAGTGACAAACCATTCCATTTTGGCAAATAAATGAAGCAGAAATTAACAACATATTTCTCCTGCATCAAGAGAACTTCTTCGGGATTTGGTAGTATAAGATGAAAAATATGAGGAACCGCTAACTAGAAGGTGTACACGCAATAAGAGTGTGACACTTTAAAACAACTGTTAATATATAAAACTTGCATTCTTGACGGAACCCATTCAGAGTGATTATACAAAACATTAGATATTAACGGGTTAAATCCAGTTTGAGGATGATAGAAGAAACCTTAAATCGTAATCATCAAGAGTAAAATTTGCTGTTGGCACCTCGAAAAATTTCTCATCACTCGGATCAAAAGCAACAATTGTAGACGGACGATAAAAATCTTTAGCAGCCAACCAATGCAAAGCCCCATTTAGGAAAATCCCAAAACCATGAATAGGAATTGTACCCTGATGAGATATACTCTCAAGTCTCCTCCAAAACCCAAATCTCACAGAATAGGCATCACCAAAAGTAACCTTCTTCATGTACACCTTTATAATAAGAAAGAGTAATCATAATCATCGCTAGCAATATCATACCCTAAGAGCATACGCAGTAGAGGTACCACGCTTGGGAAGAGCCAGAGGAGAGTTTGGAATTGTACGGTATTCTAAGGTCATGGGGTTCATTAAAAATGCAACATCTTCCTCATTCAACACCAATACAAACCCATTACATTAGCCAACAACTCTCTGCCATTTTTCCTGAGTTGAAATTGCATCGATTCCATTATCGGGGTTGGGATTAAAAGTGAGAGTGTGAAGAGAGATTGAGAAACATCAGTTATAAGAATGAGCTTAATTTGTTCATGTTTGTGGAAATGAGCTTTTGGGTCTGAAAGAAAAGAGTTCAAAATGTTGGACAAAATTCATATCGCTTGACAAATTTACTGGATGCCGAGCCGTGGCTAGGTGAGGTAAGTTTGCTTATCGGCAAATCACGGAAGGTGCCGAAATTCTCGCTGATCGATACATAACTGCAGAGTTAGTGGTCAAGAGGAAAACTACCAGAGCTGCTAAGTGTGGTAACACGATGTATATAGAGTTTAGCACCTGTCCGATCCGGTGCTAAAAGATCAAGAGGAAAAGTGTTACAAGCTTCAAATAGAAGTCCCTAACTGTCCTAAATGCGAACCATACGTTGGCTGCTCCCTAAGATTTTATCTTAAAATAGCTACTTAGTTCTCTGTATTAGTGGTTCCAAAATTTTGCTCAACACATTGTAGACGCATAACCATAAAGGCTCGACTCCAAAATTTAATATACGACTTAATTATTTTATTGCTTCTATATTTGTTATCTTAGGTTTGTTGTGACTTACTTTTAACACTAGTCTCTGGACACGTTCCATGTGAATTTTTATAGATTCGTTAGAACAATTAAAATTTTATGCATATCGTGTGAAGTGAGTAATATTTTTTAATGTGCGTCAAGAAACACCAAATCAGGGGCACATTATAATGTTTAAAATCAACTCATTTCAAGGTACCATCGGTAAATCAATTTCGTTGAAGCTATTATAGGTAATTTTTGAACTTTGTTTAGTAGTTAACACACTTTCAATAAAGTCACATGACTAATTTGAGCCAAATAACAATTCAGACTTACGATAATGATAAAAAAAATCATAAAAATAATTAGATTGGTGAAGTCTAATAGAGAGAAAACACACAAAAAATAGAAGAAAAATAAAACATACACATCATTCGCAAGACTTTATTCATATAGATTATAGATAGAAAATAAATCTAGAATCAATAAGTTATCCATATTCGATATTCGGAAGCTACAAGTTTAAAGAGGAAAAACAAAATGCACAAACCATGAGAGGGAAGTAATTGCACTGACAAATCCTATAATTTGCAAATTATGTATAACAAAGTATGCATCATATTTTTCTCCAGAATAAGATAATACTTATTTTTGACAAAAGTAGAGACAAAATTTACCAGCGGTGCTTGACATCATATTCATTTAAAATTTGAACTTGTATTGTGTTTACTGTAATTCATTACTTTAGTTATTTATTTGCTGAGTAAAAATAAACTCGAAAAAGCGGACAAACACAGTTACCATCTTGCAATAAATACGTGAAGAAAATCAATATCATATAGCCCCATAATGGTATATAGAAATATGCCGATTGAATTTCATGCTCTAGATTACTGTAAGTGCATGTAAATACCTCTAAATACTGAATTAACTAAGAGAATTGAAATTTAACGACAAAAGAAATCTTAAAAATTATCAATAACTTATCAAACAGGATGAATGCGTTTAAATTTATTGTCTGATTTTATAGCTATTTCTTTTATAATAATAACATATCTCGTGAAATCCATCTAGGGAGTGTAGGGTGTGCACATACCTTACCTCAATTCAGAAGACCCTCAATTTGAGTCGAGTATAGCAAATCAGAGTAAATATGAAAAAGAAAAATGACAGTGAAGAGAATATAATATAATATAATATAACAACTATTACGAAAATAATAACAACAACAAAAAAGTGCAATAACCGAAACACCATAAAAACAATTGGTGGTAGAAAGCAAAAGCAAGACAACACAAGAATAAAAGCACTACTACGACAGACACAATTAAGCCTAAACCCTTCGGAAAGCAAGAGAACACTCCACTACAACCTTCTACCTTAATCGACGATCTCCATACTTAAGCATTCATGCGTTGATAAGTCATGCGTTGCACCTGCATCCCATATTAAATAATATAAATCATAATTAAATTGGAGGTTAATGAGCAACAAATAATATAAAGACAAAATTACAATCAAAATTGAGAAGAAGACTAAAGTCCAAGTCTAAGCATCTCTTAATAGTAATAAGATAGTTTACCGGTGCATGTAGTTGTATTGATAATTTGAAAGACTTTTGATATTCTAGAAGCCCATCAACAAATATAATAAGCTAACAGATGATAAATGTAATTTTTAGTGAATAAAATTGACAGATTAAATTTCATTTGTCGAAAAATGATTATCAAATATATATGTCACTAGAGCTATAAGCTTATTACACAACATGAAAACGATCCTACTCCTTTTAACTCTTGCTAAAGTTATGATACAACGTAACAGTCCTACTCTATATTGGCTAAACTTGATAGTTTATCTAGCACCGTTCCTTTTAAAAAATAATTTCTCCTTATTACAAGTGCCATTTTCTCAATAAAATATGACTCTATGTTTTATCATGGTTCTGATGTACCCATTTGAATTTCATACAATAGAGGATATAAGCCTATTTATTGTCGACATCAAGATGATTACCAAGAAAACTAGAGAGCTTAACAAATATAAAGGTAAACGAAATTATTTGCAGAAATATATGCTGTTAAACACTATGAATTGATCACTGTAATTGTGTTCTAAGCTAAAACAACAGAAAAGGCTTTCACCATTGTTGAGACAATTTCAGAATGTATTGAGAAGAAGATCAAAGATTACAAACAGCAATGTACTAGTTACAATGTTTATATAGTAGTAGTAACCGACTCTTACTAACCATAGTTAACTTAATCTAACTATTAACCAGAGTTCTAACAACCTAACTAACTGAAAATGGGAAAATATCTAACCAACTAACTTCTAGACCAATCAGCAAATGACACGTCACCCCGCATCATCTTTCACATGCTCAATATATGCAACAATGAATTTTACAAGTGATCTATTAGAGTACTCCCTCCATTCCTTTTTAATTGTCATTTGTGCTTTTCGAGAGTCAATTTGACTAAATTTCTATGCTAAATCAGATTACAGTAATTCGATATTTTAAAATAAAATTTTAGATATTCAAAAACAATATGGAAAGTACTATAAATCAATCTCGTGCTAACAAAAATGCATATGCCACTCTGCATGTAACTTCAGAAGAATAAATATGAAAACCAGCAATATTCATTAGCTTCATAATACTGCGATAACTGTTACCTATCAAGATTGCTATCATGGTGTTTCCAGACCTCACTTTGTGGGATTTCACTGGGTATGTTGTTGTTGTACAAAAGACAACCAGCGATAAAACATTCTATTATATTGTTGCAAATAAATGAACCAGAAAATAACAACATATATCTGTATCAAGAGTTCAAAAGAGCTTCAAAGTTTGGATATCTTTTAGCAGTTATTCCATCAACCTTCATATCTCTCCGGTGATCCTCTTTCACGTTGTAGACAGTCAAATACTTATCTCTATCCACATTCAATACAACATCATCATCACTGATCGCACAAAATGGTACGAGACCATCCATTCTAGCAACCCTAAATCTAGTCCAGGACTCCTCAACTCGATACTCTCTCATCATCCAAGCATCAATTTCGTTTCCTAGTGTATCATATAACATACAAAGATATCCTCTAAGATCTGAAAGCTTATTAAACAATAACTTATTGTTAGTAGGTGTTGACACCTCCAAGAATTTCTCATTACATCAAATGAAAAACAACCATTACATATGGAAAAAACAGGAGCTTTCCTAGTCAATCAATGCAAATCCCCATTTACACAATCTCCTCCATAGCTATTCTCATAGTGTAGACATCAACAAAAGTAGTGTCAATATCGATATCGAAAAAGAGTAACCACCTTATAATCATCACTAACAAAATCATACCTCTTAGTACCACATCAACTCAGAATATCACATCAAGCAATATGGTAACCCTCAGTTCCCTTGCCAAGCATCGGCAAGACAAGACTCTCGATGAAAATTCCAGTCCTTTCAAACATATAAGTTAATCCATCTACCTCCATATATCTCCATTGATCCTCTTTGATGTTGTAGACAGTCAACCTATCCCTATCCACACTCAATACAACATCATCATCACTAATCGGACAAAATGGTACCGAACCATTCTCTAAATCCATTCTATCAATCCTAAATGTAGTCCAAGACTCCTCAACTCGATACTCTTTCATCACCCAAACATCAATTTCGCTTTCTAATAAAGCACAAAACATACAAAGACACCCTCTAAAACTCCTAAGTTCATACCAATCCAACTCATTTCCATAAAGATTAGTAGGTGCTGGTACCTCGAAAAATTTCTCATCACTTAAATCAAAACCAATAATTACGAATGAAGAAGCTTTACTTGCCATCCAATGCAAAACCCCATTTACCAACACCCCAGAAGCCCCTCCTCGCTCCGAAAGTACATCATCGTAAGGTAAACTCTCTAGTCTCCTCCATAAACCCATTCTCACCGAATAGACATCAACAAAAGTAGTGTCAATATTCCCTTTTCGATATCGAGAAAGATTAACCACCTTATAATCATCACTAGCAAAATCATACCCAAAACCATACTCTCTGTAGCTACTTTGCTGAGGAAGACCCAAATGAAAAACTGGAATTCTATGGTAATCTAAGGTTGTGGGGTTAATTAAGTACATAATATGTTCCTGATTTTCCACCAACACCAGCCCATTACATGAGCATGCAATACTTAACCAGTTGTTCTGAAAATTAAGGTTCGTTGAAATGGCATCGAGTATTATATTTTGGGGGTTACGATTAAAGGTGATAGTGTGAAGATCGTCAGAATCAGAGATGAAAATGAGTTTAGTTTCTTGTTTATGAGCATGGAGAGTGAAGTGAAATTTGATGAATTGTGGGTGTGAGAGAAAATTGTACCATTGATTTGATACGCACCTGTATTGGCCGATGGATTTTGCAGGAAGACGAGATAGTATGTCAATTATGATATCCTGAGGTAGAATTTCACCTTTGCTCATTTGGATTTGGAGAAGAAACTTGGCTTAAATGTTCTGTTGAAGCTGAAATTGTGCGGAGGCTTCCAAACTTCTACTTAAGTGCTCTTTATATTCCTTTCTCGGTATCAAAAGCAATCGGAGGATAAAATTGAGCTATTTCTAATAGTTGCTGATTTCAGTATTAGCAAAGATAATTCATGAGGACCCAACATTTATATACCTTATTAGAGCTGTTAAAACGGGCTTAGCCCATGGGTCCGTCCAACCTAACCCGTTATTGGGTAGGGTTGTGATAGAATTTTTCAAGTCTATTTAAAATTATGGCTTATAAGTCTGACCCATATAAACCCTTGACCCTTGAGGCTTGATCAGGGTCAGATCGGGATCGGCCCATGGGCCAAAACTTTTTATTTAAGGGTAACTTATAATAATCTCACTAGTATATAATCTAATTACTTAAAGAACAACTTTCACATATAGCAAATACAAAAATCATATTTGTATGCTATAGCTATAGTTTGCATAAGTGCGCTCCTATGACTATTTCGCTATACATATATACAAAAAGAAGCAATTGTATAATCTGTTTTGGTATACATATACAAAAGAATCAATTGTATAATCTGTGTTTGTATAAAGCGAGAAAGAGAGAAAGACAAAAGAGAACTGGGCAGGGGAAGTAATTTGTACTGTATAATTATAAGTGTATAGGACGAAGATATATGTATTTGCAAGTGTATATACTAATTTTCTCTCGTTTTATACAAACAGAAAACTACAATTTTAGACATTTCTATTTGTATAAAGCGAGAGGCGAGGGAGAGACTGGCGAGCGAGATCTGGGAGAGTGGCGAGCAAGATCTGGGAGAGGGGAACGAAAATATATGTATATATACAATTTTCTCTCGCTTTATACAAACACAAATACATTTTATACATTTGCAATTGTATAAAAGCGAGAGAGGCGAGGGAGAGACTGCCGGTGAGCGAGATTCACTAGGGAGAGAGGTGAAATAGCAACAATTTGCTACGGGGAACAATTAAATCAAACTGTGGTTATGACATTTAATTTGAATTAATAGTTTGCTATTATATACAATTTTCCCTTACTTAAATACACACTTTATTGTAATATTATGAATCTTACCAAATTTTGGTACGTTCAGATACATGTATCTCGAAATATATGGACTCAAAATTAGATCAATTTGTTCTAGATACACTCTATCCAAGTAGATTCCCATGTATCTAGGATATATAGACAAATCTCGCGTCTTCGCTTCTGTCCCATCTTGCTTGTCACTCTCTTATCTCGCTCACGTATCTGGTATGCGAGATACATGCTAATTACACTAGATATTTTTACTAGTGTTATTGAAACAACACCATTGTTTGCTATATTTGATTTGAAAATCTTCTCATTTTCTTGATGTTATAGAATTATAAGTTTGAAAAGAAAAAAAAGAAAAAAAGTAAAAAAAGAAGGGCTAGCCCGCCCCAACCCTCTGGCCTTATAGGGTTGGGTTGAACATTTTCAGGCTCTTCCAAATGAAGGGCTGGTCCGCCCTAGCCCTTCAAATTCCTTGGCCTGCGAGGCTTGGGCCAACTCTTTTTGACAGCTCTATTACCTTATACTAAAATGGGCCATTCACATGAAGATCCCTATTTTGGGGTAATTTTTAAAATTTTGCGCCTTAAATTGATGATCTTTTCATGTTTGTTCTTCAATACTTCAAGCAACAAAAATGTGGTTGAAAATACCCCTTAAATGTAAAAATAAAAAAATTCCAAGTAAAAATTCATACAGACATAAGTTATGTCATACATAGCATATGTTCAATTTCAAAATGTTATGCCTTAAGAAGTTCATAACCCACAAGTTATGAAAAAAAAAGAAGATTCACAAAGCAAAAATTGCAAGGAAATATCTATCGAAAATAAGGGTTTAAAATTCAGAATTGAAAAGCTTAGAGTGGTGTCCAAAATGAGGCCTATTTGAGACCTTAAGTGGAGTTGAAACCAATAGTCCAAGCAAGCTCAAATAAGGGTCAAAAGCCACAACCAAAAGGGCCCAAAAGGCCTTATTTCAGCCACAAATACTAGGGCTTTAGTTTCTAGCTTGAACACTAAGCTATCCTTTTATTTTCCTAAGTTCTAGATCAACTACTTTTTTTATGCTATAAATAGGAGGGATTTTAATTCATTAAGGACATGTTACATTTAAATTAATTATAACAATAGTGAGAGTTCTTTGAACCTTTGTAACTTGTACATTGAGTATTTGTTTTATATTTCAATATTTACTAGTCTCATAGGTCAAGGTACATCATAATTTTCTTATGATGTTTTTAATTTCGTTTTGATATTCTTTAGAAGAGGGTAGTTTCTACATACTAATTGTTGTTTTTACTGATAAAGTGGTCAAGATCCTAACTTATCATTTTGATTAGTTTTCTCAAGTAACAACATTAGATTTCTTCTCATAAATCTATACGTTGTTACTTGGATTTTGTCAAATATTTAAACATCACATTCTTGAAAATTCTTAAATTGTTCCTTTGAATTTCCCATATCCTTATTTCTAGTTTTCCATTTTTTTAATTTTTCTTCGACGCTTCTAGATATTTTATTCTATGTTTAGAATCTCCCTAACCTCACTATTATAATTATATATAATACAATCAAGACAAAACAATCAAATGGTCACAACAACTATTATATAATTATAACAGTGAGGTTATAAATATAATCATAATTTTGTCTTGATTTTATTATATAATTATACAACCAGGTTACGATAATCCTAAACATAAAATTGTATATTTTTAAGTACGGAAGCAAAATAGAAAAAAATACTGAAAACTAAAAATAAATGTCACGATCCGAGTCTACACCCTGGACGTGGCCGGCACTCAAGAACCATTGCTGGTCCCCAAGCGAACCCTCATCCTGACTGACTACAAGCGGAAGACTAACTTAAGCATGCAAAAGCTTAAAACTGAATAAAATTCAAGAAACTTAAATACAAGCTTTAACTTAAAAGAAAACTCTAAATAAAAATAAATTATTCAACTCGCCATAAAATAGGCAATTTAAGTCTTTAAAATATTTAATAAAATAAATGAATAATACAGACTTCTCAACTATACTGACTATCTATGAAGCCTCTAACTGATAAAGATGGAAGTCGGGACAAGACCCACAGCATCATGACTAAACTGAAAAGTAAATGAAATCCTCTGGAAGTAAGGAGGCTCACCATAGCTAACTCAAACTCTCGGATGTATCAACGAATCTCCTGTTGATGATCCTGAATACCTGCGTCTGCATGATGCCTGCCAAATGGCTCGGTACTTGGAATGTACGAGCATGTAAGGGGAATTCTAAAACATAAACATAAGCTTGAAAAGAATTTGAAGGGAACTGAAGAACTTACTTGGCTCAATTCAACTCAACATAACTGAACTCATTTCAATATAAAGCA
>NW_006239163.1:473947-474502 GCF_000226075.1 Solanum tuberosum
TTAAATGTGAAAACATTTACTCTTGGGAATACTTAGTTCCCATATATCATTTTAAAGAAAATGAATTCGGCTCTACTTTTCCTCAACTCAGTGCTTAAGTCTTTGAAACACGTTTTAAAACAATTTGTAAAAAGACTTCTTGAAATAGGGTTCATGCCGAATTATAGACATGAACGACTCAATTCAAGGTTTTCAATAACCATGCATAGAACTCAATACTTGGAACTCAACAACTCCCGAACTCAAGGAGTCAATGATACTACTCATCTCAAGAATGCTCGACTCGGAGGGTTCATGCGGAATTATGGGCATGAACTACTTAACTCAAGGACTCAATGATACCTCTCATCTCAAGACTATTATACTCAAAGGTTTACATAACTACATGGAACTCATGTATACGAATCTTCTCATTCTCTTACTTACTTCCTCAATACTTAGTTCAAATTAATAGTTGATCTCAAAGGATTCACAATTGAACTCAAAGACTTTCTTGAACTCTACTCATAACTCTTTCTTGAATTTGAATTATGAATTCAAGATTATGATTCATGT
>NW_006239163.1:475720-495637 GCF_000226075.1 Solanum tuberosum
AAATCGATGATGGATCTCAAAGGATTCACAATTGAACTCAAAGGCTTTCTTGGACTCTACTCTTTAACTTTCTCTTGAATGTGAATTATGAATTCAAGAGTTTGGTTCATGTCATGAAAGATCTAGGTGATAGTGTAGACTCATGAATATATTCTCCTAACTCTCATGCTCACTTATTTGAGTCTTGAAACAAATTATTAGAAATTGTAGAAGACACCTCAAAAGGACTCAAAGAGACTTTCTCTAAATGATTCGGAAGAACTCTCAAGACATTACTCTTAACTTTACCTTGAATTTTGAATTATGGATTCAAGGTTATGATCATGTTATGAATGATTTCTAGGTGTTCGGAAGTAGTTTAGAGTGATTAGAATCAAAGGGAGTGAAGTTACACTTAAAAGGGGCTCAAACGGGACAACCGACAGAAAAGGAGTGGGGGCAGGCGACCCTGGCGCGTTCCGGGCGCGGGGCGCCAGCCCCTAACTTCAGAGACTGTATATGGGCGCACTGCAGGCGCGCTGCCTCAGCCCCTATGGCGCATCTGGGGCTCGCCGCGCTAGCCTCTCCCCAGGCAAAGTTTCGACGAATTTCGCCTCTCATTTTCTGACCCTAAATCGCTTTTAATCGATTTCTTTTCTTATGTTTTCCTTTGATTCAATTACCCAACCTAAGTGCACACTAATACACTCAAAACAACACTCCAAACAATCACTTTCAACTCAAGAAATCATCAAAACCCCAACAAGACAAGATTTATAATGAACCTCAAGAACACCTATCAAGAACTTAAATCCTTCTACTTTTTGAGAATGAAATTACGCTGAAAATAACATGTTTGGCGTGTGGGTGAACAAACCCAACGCTATGGAAGCTTACATACCTCTTAGGGATCAAACCCATGGCAAAAATCCACAACAACACGCAAGAATCTCGACGAACGCTTGATCCTCTCCTCTTTTCTCTTCTTTTCTCTTCTTGAAACTCTCAACTAAAACCTTAAGGCTAATTTTAGGATTATAAAACTGAACCTAATAGGATTAGACCCTTAAAACCTTACTAAAAACGAATTAAATCTGATTGGGTAAGGAAAAGACCAAAATACCCCTCTAAAATCCGGTTTTGACTTTCCTTATCTAGACAACCCAACTTCGAATGGACATATCTCACTCATCCGACCTCAAAACTTAGCAAACTCGGTGGCGTTGGAAATATAATTCAAAGGTCTTTCCTACGGTAACTGGTAGAACACCTAAATCATCCTGAGCTAGGATTTATAGTCATTTGAAGTCAACCCAAAACTCATACTTAGCTTAACTTGCAAAAATTTCCAATTTAGTTCTTTTTCGAACTCAAGGTGCTACATCTAGTGAACTTAACACTTAAGAAATTTGAATTCATCGGTAAAATCCTACTCACAACGAAGGATGATTCAAGTCTTAGCTTACAAATTTTCTGGGGTGTTACAATAAAGATATGAGAAACACGAAGAAACAATCCAAGATTTTTCAAGAATGTGATATTCTAAAGTCTTGACAAGAAAATAATAATGTACAGATTTATTAGAAGAAATCTAACACATTTAACTATTTGAGAAAACTAATCAAAACAATAGAATTGGATCTTGACCCTTTATGAGTAATTTATGAAAATAATTAATATGTAGAAACTAATCACCTTATAAAGATCAATACCATAAAGAAATCAAAGATATCATAAGAAAATTATCTTAAACCTTGAACTATGAAACTGGTAAATGTTGAAAGATACCTTCTTAAAGCACAAGCTACAAAGGTTCAAAGAACTCTCAATATTATTATCAGTAATTTAGATATAAATATTAATATCAATAGTTCCAATGTGTTGTGTCCCAGATGAATGAAAAGACACTCCTATTTATAGGAAAAAAGGTGTATGCCAATACTAAAAATCCTAAAAGAACAATCTAGAACTTTTGGGTTAGACTTTGGTTCTCTGACCAGGTTGTTAGTGTGGGTGTCACTTACGACAAGAAAATCACTTTAATGTATTTAAACTTTGACTGACCAAAAATTCAAATAATAATAATAAATGATTTACTTATTTTTTGATAATGATCTTCTTACTAAGATTATGATTTTGGTGAGTTTTTAAAATTTGATTGATTTGGTTTAATATTGACTTATGATAAAATTCAATGTAAATCAATACATATGGAATGTTATTTACAATATTTACAAATATTATTTTGTAAAAACAACTCAAACCAACAACAAAAATCCTTGAGACAAGAAAATCACTTTAAGGTATTTAAACTTTGACTGACCAAAAATTCAAATAACAATAATAATAATAATAATAAATTATTTACCTATTTAATGATAATGATTCTCTTACTAAGATTATGACTTCGGTGAGTTTTTAAAATTTGATAGCTTTGGTTTAATATTGACTCATGATCAGATCCAATGTAAATCAATATATATATATATATATATAGAATGTTATTTACAATATTTCCAAATATTATCTTGTAAAAAACTACTCAAACCAACAATAAAAATCCTCAAGACAAGAAAACCACTTTAATGTATTTAACCTTTGACCGACCAAAAATTCTAATAATAATAATAAATTATTTACCTATTTTATGATAATGATCTTCTTACTAAGATTATGATTTAAGTGGATTTTTAAGATTGGTAGATTTGGTTTGATATTGACTTATGATCAAATCCAATGTAAATCAATATATATAGAATGTTATTGACAAGATTTCTAAATATTATCTTGTAAAAACAACTCAAACAGACTACAAAAATCCTTGTGACAAGAAAACCCCCTTTAAGGTATTTAAACTTTGACTAATAAAAAATTCAAATAATAATAATAATAATAATAATAATTTATTTACCTATTTCATGATGATGATCTTCTTACTAGGATTATGATTTTGGTGGGTTTTTAAGATTTGATAAATTTTGTTTAATATTGACTCATGATCAAATCTAATGTAAATCAATACATTCCATAATGCTATTTACAAGATTTCCAATATTATCTTGTAAAAATAACTCAAACCACCTATAAAAATCCTTCTTTTGTTCCTTAAATTTCCACCACTAAATTGCATTCTCTATTCCCTTTCTATACATGTCCTCCAATTTGAATATCGTACTTTAAGCTTTTTTTATTTCCTCCAAAAAAGTTTATCAAATGACCTATTTTAACTAATCTTGGTAAATGTGTATTGCCTCTGTCCTAATATTTTTGCTAGTGTTCGCATTTCAAGATTACTGAAGAGAAAAAACAAAAAATCATTTGAAGCTCATGTAGAGACGTTCAATTTACTTTATGTTTATGTACGGGGTATGCCTCAAGGACAACTGCTTCACCAATTACAACAGCAGTAACCACAACCGCTTCCCCAAATACGACATCAACAAACACAACCTCTTCCCCAATTACAGCAGCAAAAAGCACAATTGCTTCGCTAATTACAGAAGTTGTGGTTGTTGCTGCTATAATTGGTGAAGCGGTTCTGGTTGTAGCTGCTGTATTTGGAGAAGCGAGTGTGTTTGCAACTGTTGTAATTGGTGAAGCGGTTGTGCTTGCTGCTACTGTAATCGGTGAAGCAGTTATGCTTGTTGTTTCAGTCAAATCAATTACGCGTCCAATATGAACCCCTTGCATTTGCACCTATAATTATGCTTACATGTAAGTAAAGTAAACAAATATAATGATTCCAACAAACTAACATAAACCATCTTTTGTACCTTATCCTTTGGTAGTGCCTTTAGTTTGACTTGTTTCTTTTTTTATGAAGGATTCAGATCGCAACAACAAACACAACTGCTTTCCCAGTTACAGTAGCAAAAAGCACAACTGCTTCCTCAATTACAACAACATTTGAATGCTTGATTGCTTGATTAGTTAATTGTTGAGATGACTAATGGAGGAGTCATCGATATGAGTGTCTAATGTACTGACCACCTTATAACTATAAAAAAAAATGTGAATTACATGGGGATTTTCCTGGGAATTAGTTTGAAAATTTGCAGGAAACTTATTTTCCTGCAAATTTTCATACTAATTCCTAGGAAAATCTCTATGTAATTCACAGTTTTCTTGTAGTCTTGATCTATGATTTTAGAATTTGAATGTTGTCCATGATGTATGTTTTATGCCATCACATCAGTACATTTACATGTATGAATAGCAAAACCATCAAAGGAAGTTGTAAACATATACTAACAAGAGGTGTTAAATTAACAACTTAGTCTTTGTATGATTGAGATTGGTGATAATACCACAAAACTTCTTTTATGCTTTCTCCATGAAATGAAAACATGAAATAAAGCACATTTTCAGTAAAAACTGTACGATATATTAAAAGGACGCGACTCCTCTCTCTATTAGGTGAAAAATACAGGAAAATAAGTTCGTAAACAACGAATATAACTGTTCCAATCCCATTAGTATTTGACATAAGCAGATTGTTTGTTGACACTAGCCGACAAACCATACCTATTCATGTAAAGATCAATTTAATCAGTTATTAAAAAGACACTTTAAGAAGAAAAGAGTAGTTTATACTAAAAACTACTTATTACCATATGGGTAAATGTCACGACCCAAAAATTGGGTGTGATGACATGTCTTATCCAACTAAGAAGGTCAGCCTAAACAAACCTCGATAAGGTAAATATGGAAGTAAGAACAAAATAAGGAACTAAACACAACATAAACATTCATAAATCATAATATAACTCAAATGACCCCTAAAACCTGGCGTCACGTGTACAAGCCTCTAAGTATTACATATATTCAAAAGAAATACAAGTCTGAATGTCTTTGTAACTAGAACAGAACAAAGACATAATGAAAGAGTAAGTGATGTCCGTCGAAATGATATGAAGCTACCTCACGAACTCCCAAAGCAAGCCTCAAATGAAGATGAAAACGGGGTGAGCAAGACGATCCGAACTCGTAACCTACACAAGTGTGTAGAAATCAAGGGAGTGAGTACCAAACAACAATTGTATTCAGCAAGCATCCTTACTAACCCTAAGTAAAGCAATATAAAACACATGTACTCGAACACTACATCCGAACCTTCACATACTACAACTTGCTTAACAATTAGACCAACCAAACCTTACAATTCACAATTCATATAACACATGACATGTATAATTACATCACAACATGCACCTCAAAATATACAAATTACCATCACAATCTTTCATATTCAAACAACCATAATGTCTGTAACAAATCACTCATAAAGATCAAACAACAATAATAATGTGCAATGTAATGAAGCGCAATGCCATATATAGTAATGCATGTTTGTCCTAACATACACACCCGTTGAGACTCAAGCCGGGACCTATGAGGAACTCACAAGGTCCATGTATCTTTCAGAACCATTTCCCTTCGGTATATCTCATTCCCTCAGCATCGCCGAAACCATTTCCCTTTAGCGGCATTAACATTAATCTAAATCTCATCATTATGTTTCAAAACCAATGAAAATAGACATGTTCACACGAATAATGAGAAGATGATAAATTTCATATCAATACACAATCCATACTCCCACAATCATGACATATCATCAATAGTGAGTTAATATAACCATTCTAAATCATCCACAACACATCATACATTACTATGTCAACAAATTTCTTTTTTATCCTGCTTTATCATCACTGGAAGTCAATCAACATTTACAAATGAACAAGAATTACAAAACCCTTCACCAATTCTCATTTCTTCCAAATCACACAAGGTGTACATGGTTCAATACGTTTAAAGTCCACTTGTCTAATTATAAGAGAAATAAATCAACTTAGTACTTGGGCCTTCCCTTTACGACGAGTCATCGAATCCAACAAATCTAACCAAATATGGAATCCCAATAAGAAATCATAAACAACAACAACCATAAAACTGATTTTGGAAGCTGAATCCAAATTAACCCAAAAAGTCAATCCCGAGGACTAGGGTTAAAATTGAAATTTTGTATGAAATCATGATACGCAAAGATTTTTGAACTAATATGGTTAAGATTGAAATTTTGTATGAAATCATGATACCCAAAGATTTTTGAACTCATTAGTAAAAACTACACCGAAAAATAAGTTGAAACCTAGCTCAAATCACCATTTTTCTTAAAACCCAAGTTCTTTAGAAAAACTCACAAAGTTTTAGTTCAAAATTAGCAATGATGTGAGAAAATCTTGAAATAAATAATGGGTAATAATGATGGGGGACTTAAAAATTGTTACCTAATCGATGGATCTCAAAAAATCATGTTAAAATCACCTTTACCGAGCCCCCTAAGTTCAAAAATGGTGTTAATGTGAATAAAACCCCGACTTTTGGAAGTTAATTTTGTTAAGGTCACTTTACTCTTCACGATCACGACCCCAAACTTCATGATAACGATGAGTAATGTTGGTCAACTCATTTTTATTGACCTTTATTATTGCGACACAGGAACACGTGATTGCGATGACCCCACGTGATCATGAAGAAATGGAAAATACACCTACACGATCACGACTGAGGACCAAACAATCGTGAAGAAGGTCCATCAAGCTCCAGACACAACAACATTAACAAATACCAAGACCCAAAAAAATTCACAGAATGGAACCTTGGGATTTGTTCGAAATCCCGAGCGCATAAATAAAGTATGCTACCCAACTAAATTCAATATTTCAGACTCAATGGAACTGTCGAAACACGGATTCAAGGTCTCCTTGACTCAAAACCCGTTAAAGTTGCTACAAACTAATAACTTCCACTCAAAAATACCAAAAAACCTTCAGAACCTCTGAAAATTCAACCAAGATCTCACCTAGGCCTAAAATTATCCCTCGATTCCTATGCTGTCGTTAGAATTTCAATTCGAGTGTTCCAATTCCAAAAATTTACCAAAGTCAACACTTAGACTAAATACACTTAAGCTTCCAACACAAGGGCTCAAATCCACATAAAGACTTCGAAACTGAAAATGATAACACTCCTAGATCAACCTCATTTCGGAGCTGATGGAATTTCATTCCGAAACTCATAGCTCCGATTGTTTCCAAAAATCACTTTTAACAACTTTAAGTCTCTAAAAACTCTAATACATCCAAAAATCTTAAATTTTGTATCCAATTTCAAAATCAACTTTGTAAACTGACCAAACATGACTCGGGGCAACTATCAAAAATAGCAAAATAGTAACTTACAGAAAATTTCCAAAAATTACATTGAAGGTCATTACAGTAAAACACAACTTAGCATTGACAAAACATATGGTATGCGAAAGAACTTTATTGTGGATTTGCTTTTCATGATTTTGCTGGATGTGACCTGAATTCTATGAAATAAAATTCTCTTTACAACATGATTTAATTTTTCAGAAAACCGATCATTATTGTCTCGTGCATTCCATCATTTTTTTTTGTCTTAGAGGCTTCATAAAGCATAGTCTTAGTGGGGATTAATGATTTTTTTTTCATAATGAAGGTTTAAACTTTAACACCTCTTAGCTTCTTACGTCTTAACTTTGAATTTTTTTACGATATGTTGCCAAGTTAACATTTGTAGTTCATACATTATTTTATTTTTAAAAAGCAATTCCTCTAGGTAAGGTATGTCTAGGGCTATATTTTATTAATAAAGAAAAAAATACCTCAAGGAGAAAAGTACAAGAAGGGGGGCTAGACCTTACCTTCCTAATCTTAATGAGGTAACATATCTCTACTAATAAACAAGCATGAAGAGAATAAGAGCTAGAGAAAACTAGATATTCGTTGATCATCATAGAGCTTATAATACATTCTGTGGTGATACTACAAATGAGGATGCTTAAGTAGTGCAAAAATATAAAATCTAAGTATAAAGTTGAGTTATCAACCTCAAACTTCATTTTATATATGTAGAAATTTAAAAGAGATTGTTTGCCCATGTAGAGGCTATTCCTCCTGGAACAAAAGGATCTAAACCTTCCACACCCCACACTGGATTTACATGTTGTACTTTTCCCGAAGTAACTTGAATTATTTCCCTCTTGTCTTCTTTGTCAAATATGTCAAACAAAACCTAATAGTTCATCACTTCTTTTGGGATTTATTGGGTCTTGTTGTTGTTGAAACTGTCATATGATTTTGCTTTGACAGTCTCAACGTTCGGTGCCTTGGAATAAATTCCTCAGTCACCTTACCATCCCAACTATGTTGCCTTTCATGTGTCGTCTTGTTTTTGCTTTTGTTGCTTCCACCTTTTTGTTGCATAGGTGAGAGATCTTTTCCTGAATACCTTCTCAAATAATATGTCTATCATATCATCATCATCGTCTTCGTCAAACATGTCGTTGCCCAAGTCAATATCATAAGTTGTAGTTGGACTAAGTCTTGAAACTACATCTTCTGGCTCATGGCTCTTTTTCAATACCTTGGTGGTAATGGTCAAGTTTTTTTAGAGTTATGAATTGTCACTACCATAGATGGATTTGCCTTACTTGAAGAAACACATATGGGTGCTTGAGGACTTAAACTTATTTCTTGCTGGTGAAGAAATATGCTTCTCTTCCTCAACTAAATCTGCCCATCTAGAAGCACTCGTTTCATGGTGTTTTCTCTTATAAACAATCAAACAGTTTGTAAAATTAGCTTGAGAGATTGATGGATTGTCATTCCCGTTGAAGATTAAATGCTACCTGGATATTTTCTCTCCAAGCGACTCCAAAGATGTGGAAAGAACATCATGATCTGAGGTGTTGATTGTGGCCACAGGTGGTTTGACCATTGGGTTTGCTATATTCAATATTGTGGCCTGTGGCTCCTTAATTATTCTAGTGGTTTCTAGATTAGAAACTTGAAGAGTTGGAGTGGATAATTGTCACGACCCGATTTCTCGAATCATGATGGCACCTACTATACCCTACCAGTAGGTAAGCCAACCCGTAACCCAGAACATCAAGCAATGAGCGAAAGGGCAGAAACTAGCGAAAATAATAAACTAAACAAGGATAACAAGGCGGAAGCAACCCAAAATAAATATATACAGAAATCCCTCCCCAGAACCTGGAAGTCACTAGTACAGAGCTATCTAATAAAGAGTACAAGTCCCAAAAGTGGATCACAACAGAGCGTGTCTCAAAGGCAACAAGACTAGCTAAAACAAAAGAAGAAGACAGAACAAACCCCAAAACGCCAAGTGCTCGCCCTCGTCGCCGAATCACAGCTGCAAAAAAAGGCTGGAACTAATCACCGCTGGTAACTGGTATTAGGACCTGCCACCCCAAATAGATGCAGAGCGTAGCATGAGTACCAACACAACAGGTACTCAGTAGGCATCATAGGCCGACTGAGCAAAAAGGGTAAAAACAATAAGAAAGGATAGAATCTAGACACAGAGAGGTCAAAGCGAATAAGAAAAAAAAAAGCACACGAGCATACCAGAAACAAACTAAGTACAATTAAACTAAACATAACTGGACCCCCATAAGCCCGACAGGTACACAGCAAGGCTAAGTCTACTGAGAAAGAAGAAAACCGGGCTCCAAGCCCAAAGTAACTAAGATAATCCATCAGACTCCACCCAGCCAGCAGTACACTCCCAGCCCAGCTAGAAAGAGCGACATGGGGACACCCAGCCAGCAGCACACTCCCAGCCCACCTAGAAAGTGAGGCCCGGGGAAGATCGCCGATATCACCGAGTCTACCCAGCCAGCGATACGTTCCCAGCCCAGCTAGAAAGAACGACCCCGGGGGTGATGGTATATCCAATAGGATTCAATCCAACAACAACCACCGTGGAACGCCGTCCACTCTAAGGTAATCACAGAAAAGGCTCCAAGCCTATACTATATCAATCCCACGCCTCTAGTGATGCACCAAACCTTTGAGAATGCGTTGGAACCGCAAAATGAGAGGGAGAAGATACAGAAGTGCAGCAAGTAGCGATAACGCCTAATCTAAGGCTCAAACTATCAGACTCAAGTCTGCTATTCTAGTCTACAAGGAGCTAAGTCATCCGAACGACGTCGGCAGCAAGTCAAGGCTATCCAGCCCACACGGGTCATAAGTCTAAGGCAATGCTAGCCTAACCTAGACTAAGGACATCATGCTTACGGTTAAGAATGAACAAGGCATACAATACATAGCATACAATAGCATTTAGCACTTAAACATGCAACTCTACTAAACCGGTTAACATGATACTATATCCGAAATGTGGCCAATCGATTCTAACATGAGGTATCTAATCAAAGTAAGGTAGGAAATTGGTACCCACCCCAATTCATTCCAATCGACATTTTTTTACACAATTAAGCTCAATCTAAAAGAAAGGAAGCCATAGCCTACCTTAAGGCCGACCGCGCGCTCTCCAAATCACTTTATCGGAGCTTTCCCTTTCCGAACAGTCTCGAAACGCTGCCCCGCTATCAAAAATAGAGTCACAACGTTACTACGGTCATTTAGACACTAAAATTACAACAAACGGAGACAGGTCAATTTTGGAGTCAAAATGGGAATCGTGGGACCCACACCAAACTGTCCGAATTTGACTCCGTCAAGAGACCCTAAACAACACTCCAAACTTGTGTTCCAAAATGGAACACAATCCGAGGCTCAAAACACAGCAAAAACCAACAAGCAAGAAACCACACTTTAATAAACTAAAAGAAACCCTATAGCAGCAGTCAAAACTCAGAATAAACGAGAATCAAAAGGTGCCCAGCACTCCTTGAACACTCTAAGATGAAGTCATGACAATTCTCAACTTGTGGGACTTCGAATCACCCAAAACCGAGCTAAAATGAGTGAGATATAACCAAAACAATAATACCAAAAACAAAGGCTCGAAAAGGTACTGCAGTCAGGTTTTATCGCGAAATTACCTCAAACGGGAACCCCAAATCACTATCCGAGCTCACCAACGCGTTGTCCTTGAAAAATCTCACAACTTTGCCTTTTGAATTGCCCAAATCAGTTGAGAGATGAGAGGGTTATGAGAGTTTGAAGTTTTGAAAATGTTGGTGAAAATCTGCATTATGTTGCAGATTTTCTGCAATTTTTCCAACAACTAAAAACTCCGACGGGGTACTCCGATCTCGTTCGGAACCCCGTGCACGCAAACGAGATATGCAACCATACGAAATTCGATATTCAAGACTCAACTGCGCAGTCAAAATTTCCATCAGAGGTCATTTAGATAAAAAGTGGGTCCCACTTCCAAAAGCCATTTTAAGTCAAAACCCACAAAAGTGCTCGGAAAGATATCGAAAATCTCGGGACACAAAAGAAGGGTCAATCTAGACCAAACTCGACATTCCAGAACTAACTGCACTGACGGAATTCTCATCCGAGCGCGTTTACTCAGAATGTTGACCAAAGTCAAACTTAAGCCAAAATTCAAAGGTTAAAACGCCTAATCACACCAATTCACAGAACGCAAGACACAGAAATGACCAAGAGGGTCATTACAATAATGCATGGAGCTCTTGATCAGAATTGATCATTAGGGTATCAAAGTTGTTAGAGCACAACCTTTCTTGATACTTTATCTTCACAATTTACTGTCTGGTGCAGTCTAGTTGTTGTAGTTTGGTTCTACCTGGAGATTTTTTTCTCTTGGTACTATAGTCCAGCCTCCCTTATCATTGTCATTCAAAGCGAAGTCACGATCGCACGTACCACCAGATTAAAAAAATTGATCCAAATTTTCTCCACGTCGTTGCACCTTATTAGCCTGGCCTGGATCTTCAATCGTAGCCAAACTAGGATCTTTCCCAGATAAAATACCAGCAGCAGGTATTTTAGGATCCGAAGCTTGACCATACTCTAAATTAACCACATGAACCACCTAATCACTAGTAATACTATCCAATTTGTACCCTAAACCGAAGTATGCGAGACTGTTGCTAAGGTGCAATTTAATGTAATTGTAGTATTAAGAGTATCATCTCCAACACAAGTATCAACTACTCGAGTATAACTTTCACCCTAGCCGTGCTAGTCCTTGTCTTGTCTTGTGTTTGCTTGTCGATAGCTATTGGCTTTCCAACTGCAGATGCCCTTGACAACAAGGATCTCTTGGTAAATAGATCTGGTGATAATCAAGGAAACGAAATCCACACCACAACCATTGAAGTCTGTCAAGAGTAGAATATTTGAATTATTAAACAAACAAACTTCTAATCGAAAGAAGGTTTATTTGCTATTCTCAATCTGCCATTTTTGTTGATTGTACTGCGTTCATATCAATACTTTAAATTTAGCGAGAAAAAAATTAAATAGAAAATCATAGCTTACGTGAAATATGTTAGATTCCATATGTTATTGAAGATCCATACATAGAAAAAACTGAGAATTACTGGTGCATACAAGCAAGATACATGCTTTGGTACCACATTGGATATTCTCTTTACTTTGTCGAAGAGAAATGTTAATAGTTGTTGGGAGTAGTTCGTCTAAGATATGATATTGGTTTGTTGTTAAACTCTATTTGAAAGGTTTGTCAATTTGTAGACATTATGTGATTTTGATCTTATTTTGTGATGTTTGTGTGTGGAACTCATACAACAAGTTGGGTTGTCGGGTTATGCTATGACTGTTCTACGAACCTTCAATTTTTCGAAAATCTTCAAATGAGAACTTTCGAATTTCAAAAGAGGAGTCGGATTGTTTGATTGTCAGGTTGGGGAGTAGAGTAGGGTTAGAAAATTTGAGGAAGAAAGTAAAAAGTTTTTGGTAATGTAAAATTTTCTATATAAAGTTTAAGAAAAACTTCCACTTTATAAAGTGTAAGGAAAATAAATTGGAAGAAAAAGTTCAATTTCATGTTAAAATTTAGATGTTAATAGACTAACGGCTGCCGTTAATATTGTTTGATATAATGAAAGAAAAATCTACACTAAGCCTATTTTAGTTATACTCTGAAACTGTGGCTTATTTGTATCAATTTTATCTATTAATGACTCAAATAGGTTTCGGACTCGAGATTAGATGTATATAAAAGGAAATAACTTAATGAGAATTATCAGTTAAACTATGGGATCATATCAATATTCTTTTGTATATGTTATATGGATTGAACTAAAAACATATCAAAATTGATATCATTTGACTCCCGAAAAGGAAATTTTGTTAATAATAAAAAATAGGATAAGTCCTATAAATACATGTGTATATATATAATTGTACTGTTGAGCTTACTTAATTTCATTACTTAGGGTTCTTACTTCTTGTTCATTGCTGGTACGTTCTGGTCTCTAGATAGGTTTTAGGTATGTATGATCATCATATCATTGGTGTTAAGGACATGGAAAAAGATAACAAGAACCTCCGGGCTGCCATGTTGAAGAAACGCTACGCCAATGTGATCTTAAAATCGCAACAACAAGTTCTTGGCAAGGCGTTTGATGGGGAGAAGATGAAGAGGAAAGCTAAGTTGTGTGAGAAGCAGTTGCAAGAAGAGAAACCCAAATCGCAGCTGGAAAGAGATAGAAAAGCAGCTCGGATCGCCATCGAAAGCATCAATAGGACTGTTCATTTTGACGATGCTCTTCAAGCCGAAGGAGATTTTCTGGCCATCATTGGTGCTACGAGTCCTTGGTAAAAGAGTTTACATGTTTTATGTAGTAAATAAACTTGTCTAGTACTCTTGTATCATAAAATAAAGATGTAATTGAGGCAAAATCAATAAGCTGATATCTTGTAAAGTGCAAGCTAATAAATCATGTTTATTATTGTATCGTAAGCAGTTTTAACCAATTATTTTTGGTGTAAATTTATAATCAATTAGCTTTGTGAGAATTATCTTTATATGCAAACGTTTATTTCGTTATGCAGTTTTTCTATACTTTCTAGAGAAGCAATGTGAAAAGATGATTTAATATAGTAATAAAATGCTTATTTTTGTTATGGGTTTCTATGTTGAGACGATCCAAAGATAATTTAGTAGTTGTTTAGTGTTGGCGTAATATACCAGAAAAATAATAAATTACAGTTGAATATAAAATGACAAAAATAAATAAACATATCTTTAAGATGAGGCGCGACATCTCGCTCTCTTTAAGGATGTTCAAGTCCACTGCGGCATAATCTACATCGATCCAATAGTTTCACTCGTGACTTGTCCTCTACAGGATACAACAACCCAACAACGTCATACAACTCAAACAACTCCGGATTAGTTGAAGAGTTGATGTTTGCATAATCAAGGACATAACTTTCGATGCGAGTGTCTACGATCGTGCAATAGTATAATAACCCAACCAAGGGTTGGGATCGTTCCCAAGGGAGTGGTTTTGAGAATTAATAGAAAAATAAAATTTAGTTCTAACTAGTCGTAGCTAAAGACATTTAACGATTAAAAAAATTGTAAATTAAAAGGGGACACAAGAGTGTTAATTAACAATAGGGGTTTTGTCACAAGTAGGTAAAAACAACAAAATTAACAAAGATTTCTAATAAATGAGAGGGGATTCTTGGGATGTATTGGGAATACGGGTTAAGATAGATTATTGGGTACATGCTTTTCATAGAAGATTCATAGAATAATTGTGACTAGGCTAACTTTAAGTAAGGATAAACTCTCTCTCGAGCAACTTACCCTGTTTCAAATGCGTTCCTCTCGGACACCCACTTGCCGCATGAAGACCTGCCTACGCCTTAACTCACTCACTGTCTCTCGAGCTGAGTGTGTGGATATGGGACTAGGGTTCACTCTCTCGAGCTTAATCTCATGTCGGCCCACTCACACTGACCATCAATCTAGTGGTCTTAGTTTTTATGACCTCTCTCTCGAGCAAGCCGAAAACACATAAATAAACTTGTATTTGCAACTACAAATTCATTAAATTCATCCACAACCACTAAACGAAATCACATTTAAACTACGAATAGACTATCAACAAGCAAGACCCAACAATTATCTTAACCCATATTCGCTAAATCACACCCCAAGAATTGGGGGTTTTATCCACACATCAAGAGATAGAAATTTATACCTAAATGAGCTTGCATTGAAATGAGTATGAAGATTTAAGTCTTGTTACATGTCAAGAATGAAGAATCCAGGAGACTCAAGTCCAAATCTTGAAGATGAAACCCTTTGGATCTTCAAGTCTTCACCCTCTCAAACTCAGAGCAAAAATCTCAAAAAGTACTATTCTATATGAAAATTATAATAATTGTTCGACTCTTAAAACTACGACTCTAACTAGTACTTATAGTTTTCACTGATTTGTGCTGCAGCGGATCATTCAGCGTTGTTAGTCTTGCCGATCAACTCGGTGATTCGCCTTTTGGTGTAGTTCATCGCCGTCTTGCACCATCCTTTAGCATCATCGTGCTCTGGGTCATTGGGTGACATGGTACTGCTTCGCGGAACTTCTTAGCGATGCGCCAACTGCTCCTTTTTTTTGCTGACTTGATCCTTTCCTTCAGGGATCAACACACTGGAACAAAAGGTGAAGTAAGACCCTTCGGCGACTCACCAATTGGACTCGGCGATCCTCAGGCCTTCATTTCTTCGTTCTTTTCAGCCTCTTCATTCCTTTTTGTGACGTAGTATCCATGCTTTCCTTCAAACTTCAAATACCTAAAACTTAGATATTTTCATCAGATATTGAGATAAAATAAGCATTTGAGGACACAATTTCTATTAAAATATAGCCCTAAATGAGTCCAATTTATGGACTCATCATGAAGTAAAGAGCACTTTGAGAAAGAGTACAAGGGAACTAAGTATTTCCCAAACGTTTCATTTTTTTACATGAAGAAAAAGAGTATACTTTTTTGAGAAAAGTTAAAAGAGTTTTTAAAAAGATTAAGTACAGAGCAGTTACCTCTTAAAGAGGCCTCTTTTGAGTAATTATCTCAACCCAGAATGTATTTTTACATTGAGCAAAGAGAAACCTTGTTTTCTAAATGAGCAATGAGTTTCAAAGAGATTTCAGAGCATTTACCTCTTTTAAGAGGATAGTTTGAGCAATTGCCTCAAACCAGAGAATGTTTTTATACATTTGAGCAAAGGTATATATTATTGGGAGTAGTATTGAGCACCGATATGGGGGAGAGTTCAGACAACTCACAACCTCTATAAACCATGTCTTGCCAACATGGGTACAGGATCATAATTTTTAGATGAATCCTTAGTGCCTTCGGACAGAGCTTAGTGGATCCACTTAGTTGAGAGGTTCTATATTCCAACACGATATAGGACATTTTTGGCAGTGTGGACAAGACATTGTATCATCACGTAGCTCATAGTGATGGTTGTCAGTTTCATCATAGGTCATCCTATTATTCGTCACCTATGGATTGTTTGGGAACCCCATCTCTTTTGTACTTTATTCCACAACTTTCTTTTTCATTCTTTTTCTTTTTCTTTCTCTTTTCTCTTTTTTTTTTCTTTTTTTTTTATGGAGGGGTTCCATTTTTGTTAAAACCATGGGTAAGAGGAGACTTTCCTTGCACTTCTTGACTTGCCCTTATCTTTTCACCACACCCCCAACTTAGGTTTTTTGCCTAAGGCTATTCAACCAATCACAATTCTAGAGGATTATAGGTAATGGATTAAGAAAGGTCTAGTTTTCATCAAGTTTTTTCCAAAGAAGGGTAAGACTCCAAGGGTGTTCAAGAGGGAATCACACGCTCACAAGGTAGGTCACAAAAGAGGTATATGTCAAATTGGTTCACACTCTTCGAAGTTGCCTCAGATCATATCAAGAGAAAGTCTTACTTTGTTAACCGGACCAACATGGCAAATTCTAGGTGTTGTCATGCATGGTTCCAAGTAAGCTTATCACACAAGGCATCGACACTTAAGTCAAGCAAGACTCTACACTTTCGCTAGTGTGCAACGGTCATCACAAGAGAATCGATTTGATAAATGGCTAATCACAATGAGATGCAAAGAATTCACATATTGTCTATGCAACTTCATTTGGCCTCATCGTAGCCGTACATTCATGTTCGTTCGATTGAGAGCACTATTCAAGTCATCAGTATTGATCGGAACCGAGACTTAAATTTTGCAAAAGAATAGCCACATTCAACACATGAAAGGTGGCAAAAATTGTCGGACGGGTCAAAAATCATTTTGTAATTTAAAACAAAAGGAGCCACAAGCTCAAACATCCATAGGAAAGCAGTATAAACACAATTTTAAAACAGAACGGCCCAAATATATACACAAAACACGAACAAAAATAGCACACAAAAGGTGTGCGCCTCACCCCACCACAAATAAAAAAACATTTGTCCTCAAATGCAAATAAACATATCCAAAAGTGAAAAGAAATAAAGACAGAGAGGGAGATAAAGAAGGGGTCCTGTCTACACAATCGCTCCATCTGTCCGGGCATCAGTGCCTGGTGCATCACTTTGGTCCTCGATCTCAGTACCCGGAGTCGCCTCAGAAGAAACAGCTGTACCAGACCCACTAAGAGCTGCCAAGGGTGTATCCGCCAAAAAGGCCTGCATAGCTGCATAGAATCCCCGAGCCCACGAAGGAACATTAGGATCTCTGATAGTGGTCTTCCTGTCTGAAGTGGGCCTCTTACCCTTGCCTTTATTTCCAGGTAGAGATTCTTGTCTTCCTTTCTTGTGAGGATTTGACCCCCCTTCATTTATTGTGACATCCCGTGCTCTTTTCCGGGGTGGCATGACAATATTGGTCTTTACCATATCTTCAGGATACTCAGACTTCTCCCTGCTAGACTCAACAACATGCAAGCACAACCCCATAAGATTTAACCAATTTTAAGGCACTAAAATACGGGATTTTAACAATATAAACCCTACAGGCAAGATTTTCACAGGCATAAGGAAAAACAATTAAGATCAGAGAGGCCCAACATATATCACTAAGATAAGATCATTACAAATAAGTACAAAATTGCTAAAAATAAATTCGGGGTTCGAAAAATCAACCTTAGATGTCAATTAAAATACTTTTGAAATGCTATGCGGCAATGTAATCCACTCTGAACACAAACCAACTACTAAAATACTTTAAAATTGCAAAAATATAGAAACTAAGCTGCGGGTGTGAGTTTGTGACGATTGAAATTGAGGAAAAGTGAAGAGTTTGAAAGGTTAAACCTTTGGGCTTTTAAGAAACCATCCAGTTCTCGCCCATTCGGCGACATTAGTCGTGCTCACTGACCTACTCAGCGACACGCCGAGTGGTCACTTACCTCGCCGAGTTTTACAGGATCCTCAATTTATGTGGGGGTCCAAACGGCGAATTAGATTGGGATCGCCGACCTGGTCGGCTATTCGCCAATAATTTCCTGGGCTCGCCGACTTTTACAGATTCCAATGTAAAATTGTCTTGAGTCCAACGGTGGTCTAAGTCGGGGTCATCGACTTCTTCGGCGATGCGCCGACTGGATCTTTGACTCGCCAATTTGCACTTTTCACTCACTTTCCATACTTCGACCTTCACAAACATCACACCATTATTTCTTAAAGCAAAAATAAAGCTGTAAAACCTTGGGTTGCCTCCCAAGAAGCACCTTATTTAACGTCGTGACACGACGCAACTCCTTACTCAAGTTCCATTAGTGAGGTTTGCCTCATTTTCATGAGGCCACCCCTCTTTTGGCTCTGGGTAGAGAGAAGATAGCACTTGGTCCATTTGGTACCCATAGTTACCATTCATACTTATATTTCCTGTTTCAATACACAAAAAAGCAGAGCAAAACAAAACTAAAACTTAAGTAAGTAAAACTATGACTAACATGAACAAAAATTCTACTTAACTGCAAATCTCAAATGGCACCACTCCCTGGCAGCGGTGCCATTTTAATGTTTGCGTAATCAAAGACACAACTTCTGATGCAAGTGTCTACGCTCGTGCAATAGTATAATAACCCAACCAAGGGTTGGGATCGTTCCCAAGGGAGTAGTTTTGAGAATTAATAGAAAAATAAAATTTAGTTCTAACTAGTCGTAGCTAAAGACATTAACGATTAAAAATATTGTAAATTAAAGGGGGACACAATAGTGTCAATTAACAATGGGGTTTTTGTCACAAGTATGTAAAAACAACAAAATTAACAAAGATTTCTAAGAAATGAGAGGGGATTTTTGGGATGTGACGGGAATACGGGTTAAGATAGATTATTGGGTACATGCTTTTGATAGAAGATTCAAAGAATAATTGTGACTAGGCTGAACTTTAAGGAGGATAAGCTCTTTCTCGAGCAACTTACCCTGTTTCAAATGCGTTCCTCTCGGACACCCACTTACCGCATGAAGACTAGCCTACGCCTTAACCCACTCACTCTCTCGAGCTGAGTGTGTGGATATGGGACTAGGGTTCACTCTCTCGAGCTGAACCTCATGTCGACCCACTCACATGGCCATCAATCTAGTTGTCACTCCCCGAGCCTACACCCTGGGAGGGACCGGCACTCGGAGACCATTGCTGGCCCAAGCGAACCTTGGCTTGGCTTTCTTAACTCAATGGAAACCTAACTCAACAGAATAACTCAATATAATGAAAGGTCATAAAACAACCCAACTGATAAAACTCTGGCCAAAAAGGCAACTCGAGTCTCAAAATAGAATATTTAAATATATACATAGATGAGAGACTCAATACTAACTGACTGACTGTCTATGAAACCTCTAAAAATACTGAGATGGATGTTGGGACAGACCCCATAACATCCTAATAAAACCAAACTAAGAGAACAAAATAACCGAGTCCTCCGGAATGCAAAGAGGCTCACCACTGACTCTAGAGTGCTCAGCTAGATCAACGGCGTGATGGATGCTGATCCTAGGTACCTGTGTCTGCATCGTCATAAGATTGAATGTACGACTATGCGAGCTGGAAAACTAAGCAACATAGGCTAGAAGGACATCTGGAATAAACTGAATAGCTTACCTGGCTCAACTCACTCAACCTGACTGA
>NW_006239163.1:496147-514738 GCF_000226075.1 Solanum tuberosum
GACTTTACTCTAACTTCACTTGACTTGATCCTAACTGGCCTTGAATTGGATTATGGATTCAAGGTATATGATCACATGTTTATAGATGAGTTCTTGACGTTTAGACGTACCTTGGAGTGTTGAAAACAACTATAAAACATAGGTACATTACCAAGGAACATGTATGAAAAAGTAGGGAATGAAAGGGAAAACTTGGCGTCCTTGGCGCTCTGAGAGGCGCGGAGCACCAGCCCTCAAGCTTCAGAGAGGCCTGCTGGGCGCTCTGCTAGGCGCGCCGCCCCAAGGGCTGGGCTTCAGAGTCCCCTTTGGGGCGCGCTGGCAGGCGCGACGCCCCAGCCCTTTTCCCCGAAAATCCGACTTTTCCCCCTTGATTTTCCAACTCTAAACCTTCTTAACTTCAAAGTTTCCAGCCCCAAACACTTAGAATCATAAAACCCCTCAAGATACACTAGATTCAACTCGAAATCACGACTGGAAACATGTCCCAAAACAACAAGGAACTTCGACAACACAACCAACAACTTCAACACACACAACCACAAATTTCAACAACACAACCAAGGGATCACCCCCGACGAAAACCACGACGATCTTTGACGAATCTAGCTTCTTCTTCTCTTTCTCCTCTTCTTCTCCTCTTCACTCACAAACCCTCACTCTCACTCTTTTAAAAAGGGAAAAACTGATCTAAAAATCAGCTTGGACCCTTTAAATAACCAAAAGAATTGGTTAGGGAAAAGACCAAAATACCCTTACAATTTTCGGGCTGACTTCCCTGTGCCAACAGCCTAACTTCCAAAGGGCATAACTCACTCATACGAACTCGGAATCGAGCAAACTCGGCGGCGTTGGAAAGATCATTCCACGAGCTTCGCAACCATAACTGGAACAACACCTAACTTATCCTGAGCTAGGAGTTATGACTGTTCAAAGTTAACCAAAAACTCATTTTTTCCCACACTTAACCAATTTTCCAGATTTTGAATTCTTCCCAAAAATGACCATTTCCGATTCTAAGCCTCTTCATAGTTATTTCAAATTGACGGATGTTACACTAGTGGTCTTAGTTTTATGACCTCTCTCTCGAGCAAGCCAAAAATACATAATAAAACTTGTATTTTGCAACTACAAATTCCTTAAATTCATCCACAACCACTAAACGAAATCACATTTAAACTAACGAATAGACTATCATCAAGCAAGACCCAACAATTATCTTAACCCCATATTCGCTAAATCACACCCCAAGAATTGGGGTTTTTATTCCACACATCAAGAGATAGAAATTTATACCTACATGAGCTTTCATTCAAATGAGTATGAAGATTTAAGTCTTGTTACAGGCCAAGAACGAAGAATCCAAGAGACCCAAGTCCAAATCTTGAAGATGAAACCCTTTGGATCCTCAAGTCTTCAAAACCCTCTCAAACTCAGAGCAAAAATCTCAAAAAGTACTATTTTATATGAAATTTATAATAATTGTTCGACTCTTAAAACTACAACTCTAACTAGTATTTATAGTTTTCACTGATTTGTGCTGTAGCGGATCATTCAGCGTCTTTAGTCAGAATCGCTGATCAACTCGGCGATTCACCTTTTGGTGTAGTTCATCGTTGTCTTGCACCATCCTTCAGCATCGTCGTGTTCTGGGTCATTGGGCGACATGGTACTGCTTTGCGGAACTTCTCAGTGATGCGCCGACTGCTCCCTTTTTCTGCAGACTTGATCCTTTCTTTCAAGGCTCAGCACACTGGAACAAAAGGCGAAGTAAGACCCTTCGGCGACTCACCAAGTGGACTCGGCGATCCTCAGGCCTTCATTTTTTCATTCTTGTCAGCCTTTTCGTTCCTTTTTGCGACGTAGTGTCTATGCTTTCCTTCAAACTTCAAATACCTGAAACTTAAGTGTTTTCATCAGATATTGAGATAAAATAAGCATTTGAGGACACAATTTCTATTAAAATATATCCCTAAATGAGTCCAATTTGTGGACTCATCAAGAGTCCAAAGCTCCACAAAAGAACACATTCCTTCAACATATAATTACTCTCTTTTGTATAATGAATATTGATGCAGACTTAGACAACTCTCTATTTCACTACACTAATCTCAGTATAAACACAATACGATACTACTCATCTTTTTCACTCTATATTTTTGTATATCTCTTGCTGTACTCAACTCAAAGTAAGACCACACTATTTATAGGTGAGAAATTATTTCTTGCAATGAATAGGAAGATAATGGGTAGTAAATTGGATATGTGAATGACCTACAGGTTACAATAATAAAGAGGTAGAATATTGGGTGAAATGAAGAGTGTGTGGTTACAAAAGTTACTACAACCAATGACCACATTCTTCCACAATTGATGAGAGTAAAGAGACACAAATATAATGTCCACCAATGGACATAACACGATACATAATGTGGCATAAAATATATTTTTGTTAATATTAAATTGTCACACCAACAATCCCCCACTCATTTTAATATTAAGATAAGAGAGTTCTTCACAATTTAGTTGAAGGTAGACTATTATGCTTAACGAAGGTGTGCTCTGCATTGAACCTTCACTTAGTAAAACAATAACCTTTACTCCAGAGTCAGTAGTAATCATAGATTTGAACTATGACTGCTTAAGAGAAATAATGTATCACTGCTTACACACAATAATCAAGGTATTGACATAAGCTTTAATAGCCATCACATTATGGCCTTTTGCTATTCCGGTTTTCATGAGCGTTTTTGAGAACAAGCCCATTCTCATATAAGGCGGCCTACTTTCACACTCACATAGGTGAAATCTGTCAAGGGTCCACTCATAGGAGATACAAAATTTCTTTAAGAGTTCAATGACTCAACCTCCACAAATTATTATAGAATAAATGCACTCACATCATAGGGATTTAATAAAACTAATATTAGTGCATTACACAACAAGTCATCATATGATTCGTTTTCCTATTGAACTTGGTTATAGGATCTCTAGTCCCCAGGTTGGGTTGCCTCATATTTGACGTAGAGTTCTTTGAGCTTCAATTTATTCCACCTCGATCTGTTTCAAACTATTTATCTTGCTAAGCCCTTAGTTCATGAATTTGCAAGATTATGACAATTAATTTTAAGACAATTAATATTGATGGTATACCAATGATCAATATGCATGCTCTCACAATATTGTGTTTTCTCCTCACGAGTTTGAATTTACCGTTATAATATACAATTATGTATTCTACCAATAATATTGATGTTATCAATATTAATCAAAAATAGAAAAAATATTTCTCAAAATAAAGTGTTTGGTATAATAAAATCAATTCACTTTTTCACTAGTTGAAGCTCAATATTTTTTACTTCAACCTCTAAAGTTTGGAATTGTTAAAGCAATTTCGGTCAAAGTTTGAATATATTTCGAACCCTTTTTCCTATAAATTATTTACCTATTTTATGATAATTGTCTTCTTACTAAGATTATGATTTTGGTGGGTTTTAGGATTTGATAGATTTGGTTTAATATTGACTTATGATCAAATCCAATGTAAATCAATAAATATAGAATGTTATTTATAAGATTTGCAAATATGATATTGGAAAAACAACTCAAACCAATAATAAAAATCCTTGAGACAATAAAACCACCTTAAGGTACATAAACTTTAGTGGCCAAAAATTCAAATAATAATAATAAATTATTTACCTATCTTATGATAAAGATCTTCTGACTAAGACTATGATTTTGGTGAGTTTTTAAGATTGATAGATTTGATTTGATATTGACTTATGATCAAATCCAATGTAAATCATTACATATAGAATGTTATTTATAAATTTATCTTATAAAAACATCTCAAACCAACTAATATTTTTTTTTGTTAAATATGGGCAAGGCCCATTTATTGAAAAAAGGGGGTTCTAACATAAATTACTTGAGTCGAATATTGATCCAAGACCAAAACAAAAAACCATCAGCAACAAGCTGAAATGACCAAACACAAAAAAAGAAATGAAATGTTGGAACCAAGCGGCACTCATTTTAGCTCCACGATGGTCATCCAAGGGGCTCCAATAGTCCTTCACTTTCCGAATCAGAGAACTGCTTTAATCTTGAGTTGTAAGTTGGGGGTTCATAATTCTCACGTACACCATGAATCCGAATTGGTAAAGACATTTTCAGTTCAACACTGCTTTCATCTTCAACTATCAAGGTAAAAGACCTAATCTACTTGTACATCTCCTGATTCAACCTTAATCGAGAGAAATAACCTAATCCATCCTTAACTCATGCAGATTCATCTCAAGAGAACTGGTACCACTGCATCTTAGTTCAGGATATCATAGGTATTTCCCCCAATTTTCATCTATAAACGCTTGAATTACGACATACAACAATCTATGGAGAGTGATTGTTTCCTTTTTCTGTTATGTAGCCTTTCCTATGAGATTTGTTAATCCTGTTAATTATAATATTTTATTTTGATCCATGATTTATATTCTGGCATTTCTTTGTTCGGAGCCTTAATTGAACTAGCTTGTCTTCTTGAATTATTATTTCTGCTTGCATTGGCATGTTTTCATTAGGGAGAAATTGCATTACAGTGCTGCAAAATCATACACAAAGTTAATTAAAAAATCAGCCAGGTTGTTGACTTCCTGAAAGTTTGTACTATCACCACTTCCCTTTCCTTTAAGATCTCATGAATTCATCTTATGTTTATTGATATGTCCCATGAAATTTCCCAGATTCCATCTAAAATCTTCTTAATAATCAAGGAATCATTTTTCATCACAAAAGGTAAAAGATTATTCTGAACACAGTGCCATCTTTGAATGATTTAATCTCAACTTCTAAAGCATCACATAAATCAAGTTTTTTCTGCTTTAGCAAATACCAATTTACCATGGCTATCTCTCAGATAAAAGACCGTAGAGTTGTATTGAATATTGTATTTAATAGAGCCATCAGTCTTGCACTTATAACTTCCTGCAGGAGGGCACAACCATCTAACAACTTTACAAGAAATAATAGGAGTATAAGATTCCAGAAATTAAACAATTTGAGCCTAGGGCTTAGGTACATTAACAAGCCAAGAATATCTAGAAGTAGTCATTAGGTGAATGTTTCTATTTATCTCTCTCCATGGCATTTTTTTTTCCAAATTTGTCAAATGATGAATATTGGAAAAGCTATATCAGTGGCTTCAATTTAATAACACAATCAACACTCCACCATTTATCTAGGGTTTGTTTAAGTTAAACAAAAAGACCATGTATCTCACCAACACCTGCAAATGTAATCCATAAAGACTTAAAATCAGTGTGAGACACAAAAAGGTTGTCAAAGATTTCTTGTATTGAGTCTGAGAAGCAACAACATTCCACGAAATCTGCTATGCTGTTTTTAACCAAAACCTCTCCTATAGGAATTCTTTGAAACCACACCCTCCATAATAGAAAAAATATTCTTAATGGAATACTCTTTTCCCATATGTTCATGATGCCCAACTGGTTCCTCTTTCTTTGTTTAGTCATGTTCCAAACACTACCCACTGTAAATTTTCTTTTGCTATTTGCATCCACCAAGGTTTGTCTTTTTATTCTGACAGCTTCACACCTTCACAGTTCCCAAGATCACACACTTATTTGTTTAGCAACTCAGTCATCACAATCATGTTCCATCCATCATGCTCCATGATCTGATGAACATCTTCATATCCTTATATGGGTCCATGTGTAATAGGTAACACATAGTGCAAAGCACCTAGTTGTGTCCAATTATCAAATCAAAGATTAGCATGACCACCTCTAGGTTCCCACCATATCTCTTGATCTATCTTATCTTTCTCTTGCATCATTAACTTCTATACTTGAGATCTACCCTTCCATTCAACAATTTATGGTGTGTCTTTTGCAATACTAGTTCCATAGGAAAAAAGCCCATAAAGACTTTTTGGTCCTGAAATTCCACCAAAGTGTGGAAAATAGTGCCTATGAAACATCAAATAGAGACCTAAATCCTAGCCCTCCTTCTTCTCTGAGTTGGCACATGTCTTCCCAAGCTACCCACTACTTTGCTCTTCCTTCCTTTTAAAATTCCATAGAAATTTTACAAAAACTCTGTGGATGTCGTAAATAATACATTTAGGAGGTGTGATAAAAGAGAGCAAATATATTGGCATACTTTGCAAAACATGATTAATAAGCACAAACTTCCCTCCAAAAGATAATAATTTACCCTTCCAAAACCATAACTTAATCTGAATTTTCTTAATCAAATCAACACAATCATTTTTCCTTTTTTTGGCATGCCCTATATGACAACCAAGATAAAATAAAAGGGAACTTACCTCTCAACAAACTAGTTGTCTCTTCTTCTACCTTCACTGACTCAGTAGCAACTTACTAAACATATAGAAAATACTTTTCTCCTTATTAATTCTCTGGCCTAACTAGTTTTCATATTCCTGCAACACCTTATTATCAATAAAAGAAAAGTCTTTTATGCTGATGCAAAGATAATAGTTTTATCTGCATATGCAAGATGATTTAACTTGTCACTTCATTTAGGCATTCCAAAACCATGAAATTCATTGTTATAAAACAACTGATTCAAGGTTGTGGATAGGACTTCAACATAATATAAATAAAACAGGTGAGAGGGGATCCCTTTGGTTAACCCCCCTTGATGAACGGAAAAAATCACGAGCCTGCCCATTTATAAGAATAGAGTATCAGTTATTAGCCACAATTCTCCAAATCAAATCAAGAATTGATTCATCAAATCCCATTTGAGAAAAAATAATCTAATTAAGAATTTTCAATTCACTCTATCATATGTCTTTGCCATATCTATATTAATCACCACATTCTCGGGTTTTCCCCTCTTCCTTATGTCAATGATAATTTCTTGAGCTAGAAGCACATTCTTTATAATATTTCTATCCTTCACAATCTAGATTGGTTCTGAAAGACTATCCTTGGTAACAACTCCTTCCCTCCAACCTTTCATGCAGAATTCTGGAAATATCCTTGTTAATAAATTACTTAAACTAATATGTCTTAAGTCTGAACATGTTCTAACAAACTCTTTCTTAGGCAGTAAGACCAAATTAGTATGAGTAATTGATTTAGGCAATGTAAGACCCTAAAAAAAGCATGTACCAAATTAATAATATCAATTCCCACGATGTCCCAACAAACTTGAAAAGATTGACCTGTAAAGCCACTAGGGCCACAAGCACTGTCACCATTTTTAATTTCGTCAGCACATGGTATTTCTTTAATTAAAGCATTTTAACTATGAGAAACTTTTGGTTGCAGATATTGCACAGAAGAAATCTTCACTTACATATGTCTTAATAAATTGGTTTGAATTTTTTTCCAGAGCCTCTGTAACAATATCATCATCTCCTTCTACCCGGGAACCATCAGGTTTCATATGATTCTCTTCAGGGAAAGTCTCTTCCTTCTTTCCTTCACCAAATAATGAATGAACTTAGTGTTTTTATCCTCCTCTATATACCATTGGATGCTGGCCTTTTGTCTCCAAAATTCCTCCACAGAATGCAAATATAATGTTGAGCATTTGACAAACTCACACCATCCATTTCAAATAGGATTTGTCCCCTGGACACACGAGCAATCAATCTTGGGATGAGACCCTGGAAGCTTTGGCTTTTATATTCATCATGAGCATGTTGTAGAGACTTTCTATTGGATGCAAAAGGGTCCTCTTCAAACAACTTTTCTTTTAATTTAACAACCTCCTCACTTATCAGTAGATGTTTGAATATATGACCAAACTTGTTCTTACTCCATTTAGCCAAATCTAACTTGGTCTCCTTCAATATCAAATTGCATTGCACAAAGACATCTCCAGAAACCTCAACTTCCCAATTCTCTTGGACTACTTTTTCAAAATCAACACTCTCGGACCAAAGTTTTAAAAACCTAAATGGTTTGACAAACTTTTAGTCTAAGCCTCCACATGTAATGAATAAAGGAGCATGATCAGACCTTGTCCTAGCCAAATGTTGCATATCCACCTTACCAAACATATCATGTAAAGCCTGATTAATGACAACTTTGTCAATTATCTTAAAAATACTATCTACATCTACTCTACCATTTCACTATGTAAAAGGAGTGCCAGTAAATTGTAAATCAAACAGCTCACAAGAATTGATACAAAAGCAAAGTCCTCATATTCTTGTGAGTAAACAGGAAGTCTACCAATCTTCTCCTCAGCACACAAAACAACATTGAAGTCTGCACCTATCATCCAAGACATTGAATAGTTGTAACCAATGTTATATAGATATTCCCGTAAGCTTAGTCTCTCCACTTCAGTACACTTAGCATATACCACAGTAACCAGTAACAGATTACCATAAGCTTAGTCTCTCCATGAAAATCCTTCTTTTGTTCCTTAAATTTCCACCACTAAATTGCACTCTCTATTTCCCTCTCAATACACGTCCTCCAATTTGAAGATTGTACCTCAAGATTTTTTATGTCCTCCAAAATGTATGACCCATTTTAGATGGTCACTTTGTAACGGGCAAGCCCACTAGTGATATTGTCCGCTCTAGGCCTAGCCCGCACGACTTTAAAACGTGTCACTAGTTGGTAAGGCCCATTTACTTATATACCCAACATCTTTTTTGTGTTTTGGTCGATGTCGGGCTTCTTGTATTAAGCTGGGCGTCACATACACCTCCTCTATGGACCCATCGTCTTTGCTGAGGTTTTCCCTACCATATGGAATTTACCTAGACTCAACATTGAGTATCACCCTGCCTTATCGAGATTTGACTAAACTCATTTGAACTCTAGCCCACATCGACAAGGCTAACACAAAAGTGGCTCTGATACCATTTTTAATGGCCCAGGCCACTAGTGATAATGTCCATTCAGAGCTTAGTCTCGCACAGATTTTTACATGTTACTAGTTGGTAAGACATGCTTACTTATAAAGTCGTGTATCAGAGGAGAATCGAATGATTACAACTTGATGTAATAATTCTTCCTGTGCAATAACCTATTGTTCTCCCTTTATGAATTGAACCGTAGACACCCCATAATTATATTTATTCTGTTTCAATAGGATTTTTGTCAAATTTTGGAGAGCTTGGTTTGTGGTTAATTGAGTAAAATGGGATGTTTGTTGATTAGGGTTAGAGTTTTCCTTTCTCACAGCCAAAGGCTGGGAAGAAATATGTGCAAACATGACGGCTACTAAGTCTTCATAGAGATCACCTAAGGGTTAAGGTTCCCTTTGCACATATGATACTCTTCGAAGACCCTATTAGGTTTCATAATATAAAAAGTTTGTCAAGGGTAGAATATCTAGTTTAGCTTTCTCAGTTAAGTTAAGGTACTGGTCCCTATCATAGCTCGACCAAAAGTCGGGGTCGTTACAACTAACAACATTCTTTAAAAATAATCTCTCATGGTACTTATGGTTACATCGCTAAAATGGAGACAAGTGAAGGATTAGGATCTAAGGATGATGTCCAGCTGTCATGTCTTGCAAATAACTTTACCAGGGAACAATTGATCAAATTGTACATTTGTTGAACAATCCAATGATGCATCAACTAATTCTACAAGCTGCAGGTATTGTGAAGTACATGGATTAGTTTATTGTCTTGTGTTTTAATCTTTTAACAAACACTCTATTTCAAATCATTGACAAGTTTGACGTATGATCTTGACGCATTATAGTGAAATCTGTAAGCAACATTGATGTTCAAATCATTCATAATCTAAAAAAAACTTGATTTAGCGACGGACAAATTTTGTAGCTTAACAATAATATCTGTCACTAATCCTACTTAGCAACATATTATTTTATCTACGAGCAGAATAACTATGAACCAGTGACGAAGTTCGTAGCTAAATATTGGATTTTTTTATTAATATGAGTAACATCAATGCACGTATGTGTTCTCAAGAGCAAATGATCCTTTCTCTTTGGTGGAATTAAGGGATAAATTATCATTTTGTGTGCCTCTGTGTATTTTTGACCTTTTTATTTTGCATATTAACAACACCAACAACATACCTAATGAAATTCCACAAGTGAAGTCTGGAGGGTAAAATGTGAAAGTAAAGGGGGGAGGGGGGTGAATTAAAAAATTCCTTTAGTTGACTTCCTATGTGGGATAGTCGACTTACCCGCAAATTAGTTTAACAATATAAGATAAGAGTAAATGTAGTAAGTAAAGGACTCAGAGAATTTTATATTGGTTCAGAACCCCGGTGTGCTGCCTACTTCTAGTCCTCTTGGCTTTCCTTAAGAGCTTGTTGAGAACTTGGGGGGTTTACAAAGTATTTCGACTCGGAGCCCTGTTTGATATGAAAATCATATCTTCTACTTTGACTCAACCTCTACTTGTATAACCTCTACTTAGATCTTTCTTTCTCTTTTGTTTTTCGGTTGTATACTTCTGAGAATACAATGCTTTTATTAAAGAAAACAGAAGACACTAGTTCAAGTCAAGTGAAGTGCGTGCCTCACAACTAAGTCTAAAAGAGCATTATATAGATAGGCTGCTTGCTATTGTAAGGAAAACCCAAGGGTGTTTCTTTCAAACAAGGATATTAAGGTATTCCTTGAGTGCGGCAATTTAATGATTCATGTCCATATTAGGTATGTGCATGATCAAATCGTTTTACTTCCTTCTTGAGATGATCTTCTCAAATCTCGGCTTGATTGGTTTTTCTTCCTTCTCTTGGTGACCCACTTGATTCTAGGCTGGTTTGCTGATCTTTGAATTTGTCTTTGCTTGATTGAACTGTCTCTAGGATTGTAGATATCTTGAATTGATTAAAAATTGCTCTAATCATGACTGTCCTTTCTTCTGTTACTTTTAGAGATCAAATTGTATCTCTTGGTGCTATATGCTTGACTCCTTTTCCTTTTTGATTTCTTTTCCTGGGAAGGGTACGTATAATCGTATTTCTTTTGAAGGAGAAAAACCTTTTCAACAACATCATGAACAGTCTCCAAACCACGTTCCACCACCAGAATGCAAGTCTTGAGTTCATCAATGTCCTATATTAGGAGGGTAGACGACTTTGCAGATCTTGGTGGGTTTGACGGTTTTAGCTCTCATTTTAACAGGTCCCTTTTCACCCATTCATTTTCTTTCTACACATACCTCATACTAGAGAAAGTAAGAGAGCCATAAGTAACATTAATAACAACAGGTATAAACATAGAGAGAACCACAAGACGATCCATCGGGATGCACGAGATGACTAACCCATAAGAAAACTAGCAGATGCATTAAGGTCTTCAGTGTACTTTCCAGTATGTATTCTTTGAACCAAACCGCCCAGTTGATGTGATACTTCTTAAGTAAGCAATATAATAGAACAAACACGTCCCGAGTATAGATACTACTCAAATCCAGAATAAAAGTGGTTGCAAAAATATGTGCCACAATGCGATGTACAAAGCAAAGAGATAGAGGCCCAAAATTAGATAAGTCAGAGTCTGGTCCAGCTACGGTTCTCTTAGCACCTTCTAGAGAAACCTCAAAATCATCATGCCATGCTTCGTTCATATACAGAATCACACAAGAAAACTTAGTACCAAACACATCTTCAAACAACAATTCATTGATAATAATATGACTTCCCATTACATGGGTTTCCACCTCACCTCTATTAGAAGAGATACAAAGATTCACATGGAAAAGTTGAACTTCTTCAAAAAATTCAAGACCATACAGACTAAAAAACAAGGAGAGTTTTTAAACCTTGAGAAACAAAATTACCTGATACTAAGAGTCCCTTAACTGACTGAGATTGATAACACGGCCAGAAACGATTGGTTGAGTTTTGAAGCTGTCATACCTATTTTTCTATTTGACTCCACAGAATCTATGCATATCTTCGGGAGAGAGAGATCCTGGTGCATTAGGACAAGGTTTCCTCTGATTCTTCTTCTTGACCGAGTAAGCTCTTTTTTTACGGAAGAGGTAGGACAAACTAGTGATTCATCAGAAGAACCGAAAGACAGAGATAGGATGTTCACTTCAAAGGAACTCGAAGAAGTTGAGTTCTTGAGAGAAGCAAAGGAGAAAGTTCTAGGCATGTTTGGATGAGAGAAAAAGAAAAGAAAATATAGATAAATAGAGAGAGGAAAGAAAGGGGAAGGGTTTTGAGAAGAAGGAGAAAAGTCTGAAAGGAAGGGGAAACGTTTGAAAGTAAGTGAAAAGACGGGTGTTATGGATAAGAGGAATGGGCAGAACAAGAAATAATTAAGGACAAAAAATTTGAAAAAGAAAAAACACATTAAAAACATAATAGGAAAAAAATCACTTTAATTAAGACAAATAATACCAACACAATTTCGAAGGAAATGAAATCTTTCCTCAAGCAGGGGTTTTATAAAAATGTTAGCTAATTGATTTTCAGAATCCACAAATTCTAGAGAGAAATGGCCATTTTCAACATGATCTCTAATAAAATGATGCTTTATATAAATATGTTTATCCCTATAATGATGCACAATATATTTAGAGAGGCTAACGACACTAGTATTATTGCAAAAAATAGGGACCGCTTCATACGAGAGATCATATATAAGTAATTGATGCATCATCTATACTAATTGAGTACCACAACTTCCCACTGCTAGATATTGATTAACGTCTCAAATATACCTCTGATTCTAGTTGTAGACGACCGTTAATTAGTATAAAACCCAACAAAGAGTTGAGGTCGAACCCACAAAGAGCGGTACGTGTTTAAATTCAGTTATGAAGTTATAAAAGTGGTCTATTCGGTTATAGGAATATACATTATCGGAAACAAGTAAATAAATCTACGGGAGTGTGACAACGAATGTCAGATGGGGGGTTTGGATTGTTAACTATCAGCTACAACACAAGCAAAACAGAGGAAATAACAATATAGAAGGGGAAGTAATTACAAAATATGAGTGGGTAGGCTAGGCTATGAGTGTAATAGTTTTCTCTCGAACAACTACCATGATTCAAGTGATTTCTTTCGAACATCAACAAGCTTAACAATAGTAAAAACCTAAAACTTTAATGCATCTACTCTCTCGAGCTAGATAGGTAGAATCGAGTTTAGGATTTACTCTTTCGAGCTAAACCCATATCAACCCAATAACTTCAATCATCAATTGAAAGCTTTGATTCTAAAACCTCTTTCTCAAGCAAGCCCATAACTCTAAGTTCGAATTGCATTTCCAACTACAATTCTTAGATTAAAACACATGTATCAATTAAACCCACTTCAATTAAGTATTTGAATCAGTAAATAACAATACCCATAAGCTAATTCAATCCATAATCACATGATCACACCCCAATAATTTAGGGTTTTAGCTAAACATCATAAAAAGTTAAAAACAATTACCAACTCGATTGTCCATCAACTGGGTAAGTATCTCTAAGCCTTTTCAATGTTCAAAAATTGTGAAATTCAAAAACCTAATTCCGAATCCTCACAATTAAGCTTAGAAATCCTCAAAGTTACAATAAGAACTGAAAAACTTCAAAGAAAAGTCTAACTCTAAAACTTGGGGATCAGATCTCCTCAATTTCCCTTTTGAAATCCAATTTATAGTTGCCCACTTTTTGGCATGAAAGTCCAGTTGGCGGAATAAGTCGTGCCTCGCCGAGTGGTTCGGTGATCCGCCGTTTGCTCCCTTCCATCGCCACTTTGCATTGGTCCTCAGCCTTCCAGGTTCGGTGACTTTGGGCAATCCACCTTGTTATCGCGGAATCAATCGATGATTCGCTGACTCCCCATTTTTGTCGCCAATTGGTTCTTCCCCAGGGCTGGCATGCTGGAACTTTAGGCGAACTAAAGAGCCACTCGGTGGCTCGCCAAGTGGTCTTGGGGATCACCATGATCGGTTTTCTTCACTTCTTCAGCTTGGTAGTTCCTTTTTGTCTGGTAGTGTCCTTGCCTTGCTCTTTTGCCTGTTATGCTGCAAATCAACACTTTAACACCAGTTTATAGCATAAATTGGGCATTTGAGGACACTTATACTATAAAAAAAAGCTCTAAATGAGTTAAAATCTCAGACTCATCAACACCCCAACTTAAACTTTTGCTTTGCCTCAAGTAAAACTCAAGATCAATCAGTTCAACAAGGATGTCTACAAACAGTCCTGCATAAGACTCAATATAAATGCACACAACAAGGCTCAGACTACTCATACAATGATCAATTGTGCACTCAAAGTTTCAAATTGTGACTCACCATCATTAAGTTTACTCAAGCTCACAATGCTTGCTTCAAATGGAAGTTCAAGCTCAACAAAGGTATTCAAATGCCCTCACAACAAAGATGATTCCATATTCACACAAAATTTCTCAACAATTTCGAGTTCCGGAATCACATATAACTCTCACACTCACAAAGATGAACACATGTATGACTCCACCTATAGGTTTGCCCTTATTTTCCAATCAACATTCGTTTAAGCTCACTCAAGATCACAAAGGTCTTTTTAAGGCTTGTAATGGGGCTGAGTGTCAAGGTATGGCCATTTAGGCTTTAGTGGCTTCTACCTTCATGAAGTGTGGCCTGAAAATCATTTTCTCATTCTCTTACTGTTTCAATCATGATCATAATCTACCCCATTATTCAACTAGACATGATTCACCGGATACCCCATTTTTTTTGTTATTTGCACAACTTTATTTCACAACTTTTTCTTTTTTTCAGTCTTTTTCTTTTCTTTCTTATTTTTCTCTCTCTTCTTTTTTACATGGAGGGGTTCCATCTTTTTTAAAATAATTCATCAACAAGGGGTAATTTTTCACACTTCTTGACTTTCCTTGTTTTTCACCACACCCCCAACTTAGGATTTTGACCTAAATTGGCTATTCAAACAAACCAAACTTCATGAAGGTTATAGGTGATGGGATAAATAGGTCAAAGTTGTTCAAGTTTCTTCCAAGAAAAGGATAGGCTCAAAAGGTGCCAAGCAAGGTTCACACATCTCACAAGGTTGACAACAAAGAGGTATATTGTCAAGTTGGCTCACTCTTCAAAATTATTGCCTAAGATCATTTCAATTGTTTGTTTCACTCAATCAATCAGACCAACGGGGCAAATTCTAGTCGTCATCAAGCACAATGTTCAAGACAAACTCACCACACAAGGCATTGATACAACTATCAAACAAAACTCCACACTTTCTAGCTAGCGTGCAATGTTCATCACAAGAGACTTCACCGACAATCGGCTAGTCACAACAAGATGCTCAAAGTTCGCATATTGCCTATGTAACTTCGTTTGCCTCATTGTAGCCGCACATTCATTTTGTTCAATTAAGAGCACTATTCAAGTCATCGGTATTGAGCTCAACTGACACTTAAATTTGTACAAGAACAACCACAATCACACACATAAGAGGTGATAATTTTTTTAATTAAATTTGGTTCAAAACCGCTTTCATATTAACACAATGGGCCATAAGTTCTCAACAACCAATATTCACAGAAAGACAATAAAAAACAGCCCAATATTCATAAAACAACATAAAGAAGGTAGGTATGGAGATACCCATTTGCAACTACAATTCTTAGATTAAAACACAACTATCAATTAAACCCACTTCAATTAAACCCACTTCAATTAAGTATTTAAATCAGTAAACAACAATACCCATAAGCTAATTCAACCCATTATGACATGATCACACCCTAAGGATTTGGGGTTTTAGCTAAACATCATAAAAAATAAAAACAATTACCAACTCAATTGACCATCAGTCGGTAAGAGTCTCCAAGCCTTTACAATGTTCAAAAATTGTTAAATTCAAAAACCCAACTCCGAATCCTCACAATTAAGCTTAGAAATCCTCAAAGTTACAATAAGAACTGAAAAACTTCAAAGAAATGTCTAACTCTAAAACTTGGGGATGAGATCTCCTCAATTTCCCTTTTGTTCCAATTTATAATTGCCCACTTTTTGGACTAAAAGTCTAGTTGGCGAAATAAGTCGCGCCTCACCGAGTGGTTCGGCGATCTAAAGTTTTCTCCTTTCCATTGCCACTTTGCATTGGTCCTTAGCCTCCCAGGTTCTGTGACTTTGGGCGATCCACCTTGTTATCGCAGAATCGATTGGCGATTCGCCGACTGCCCATTTTTGTCGCAAAATTAGTTCTTGCCAGGGCTGGTTTGCTGGAACTTTGGGCGAACTAAAGAGCCACTTGGCTGCTCACCGAGTGGTATTGGCGTTCACCAAGATCGCTTTTCTTCACTTCTTCAGCTTAGTAGTTCCTTTTTGTCTGGTAGTGTCCTTGCCTTGCTCCTTAGCCTGTAATGCTGCAAATCAACACTTTAACACCAGTTTAGAGCATAAATTGGGCATTTGAGGACACTTATACTATCAAAACAAATCTCTAAATGAGTCAAAATCTCGGACTCATCAGATATTCATATTCTAAAGTAGATAGTGCGACAAAAGTTTGTTTTTTGTTGTGCTAGGAGATCAAAGATTGTCTAAAATTTGACAAGTTCCACTAGTACTCTTGCAATCATTTTTGTCACCTGCAAAATCAACATACGAGTATCCAATTAAATCAAAATTAGAGGAGTGAGGATACCATAGTCCTAAGTCTTGTAATTCCAATCAAATAGCGAATGATTCACTTTACTGCAGTGAGATGTGATTCTTTTGGAGCAGATTGAAAGCATGCATAGTTGCATACACAGTACATGATATCTGGTTGATTTGCAGTGAGATAGAGTAGTGATCCAACCATTCCATGATACATTTTCTCATCTACATCTTTTCCTGGTGCATCTGTTTCAAGGCAAGTGGATGGACTCATGAGAGTTCTGAATGCTTTTTCCTTTCCTAGACCAAACTTCTTTATAAGTTCCTTTGTATATTGGTTTGATTGATAAACGTTCCATCAGTTGGCTGCTTGATTTGTAATCCAAGGAATAATGTGAGTTCTCCCATTAAACTCATCTATAATCCCCCATTCATAAGATTAGCAAAACTCTCACACTGTGAGGGGTTAGAACTTCCAAAATTAATATCATCAACTTAGATTTGAACTATAAGAATATATGCGCCAGATCTTTGAATGAAAAGCGTTGTGTCAATTTTCCCCCGTTGAAAATTATTTTGAAGTAGAAAGGTACTTAATCTCTCATACCAAGCTTTGGGAGCTTGTTTGAGACCATAAAGTGCTTTGGAAAGTTTGTAAACATAGTCAGGACAAGAAGGATTTTCAAACCGAGGGGGTTGTTTGACAAAAACTTCTTCTTTTATGAAAATGTTTAAGAAAGCACTTTTTACATCCATTTGAAAATTTTAAAATGTTTAAAGAATGCATATGCGAGAAGAATACGAATGGATTCTAACCTTGATACCGGAACAAAAGTTTCATCGTAATCAATACCTTCCTGTTGGGAATATCCTTCATGAGCTACCAATTTTGCTTTGTTGCGAATAACTTTTCCATCTCCATTTAGATTATTTCGAAATACCCACTTGGTTCCAATTATTGAACAATTTTTCGGTCTTTCAGTAAGAGTCCATACTTGATTTCTTTCAAACTGATCAAGTTCTTCTTTCATTGCTTGTCTCTAGGATTCATCTTTCATTGACTCATTTATACGTTTAGGCTCAATTTGAGAGATGAGTGCTACAACTTGTTTTTCAATGAAGCTCTAGTCTGTATTGAGTCAGTTGGCTTACCCATGATGAAGTCGTTTGGATAGCTAGTGCTATGGACATTTATTTTATGGAAATACCAGTCTTTTCAGCTAGGATAGTCAGCTCTGGTTCTGGAGTAGCCGACTCTTCTGGTGTAGCTTGATCAAACATATTTGTGAGACTTTCGGTATTCAAAGTAGGAGTAGTTTCATCATCAGTAATAACTACTTCTTGCATTCTTGGGTTAGTATCATCAAAAATAGCATAGACAGATTCTTCAACACTCAAATTTCTTTTATTAAAAATTCGGAATGCACGACTGACAGGTGCATAGCCTAAGAATGTACCTTTGTCGTGTAACATCCAGCAATGTGAAATAACTAAGAAGAGGCTTAGAATTGGAAATTTTCATTTTTGGAAAGAATTTGAAAATCTGGAAGATTTGGCTAAGTATGGAAAAATGTGAATTTTTCGGCCAACTTGAACAGCCATAAATTCTAGCTCAGGATGAGTTAGGTGAAGTTCCAGTTATGGTTGCAAAGTTCGTGGATCGATCTTTCCAATGCCACCGAGTTTGCTCAATTCCGAGTTCGTGTGAGCAAGTTATGCCCTTTGGAAGTTGGGTAGTTGGCAGGGAAATCTGTCCGGAAATTTAAGGGCATTTTGGTCTTTTCACTAACCAATTTCCTTTGGTTATATTGTAGTGTGGGACTGATTTTTTTGATCATTTTTATTCCATTTCAAAGGAGTGAAAGTAAGGGTTTGAGAGAAGAAGAAGAAGAGAAGAAGAGGAGAATAAGAAGAGAAAGAGAAAGATCAAGCAAGTCTCCGTCGTGGAAAATCGTCGGGGGTGATCCCTTTTGAGGTATGTGAGCTTTTAGTGTTGGGTGATCCTTTCCCCCACACACCTAGCCCCTTTTA
>NW_006239163.1:516589-524277 GCF_000226075.1 Solanum tuberosum
TTTGCATGGCATTGAGTTATTCTGTTGAGTTAAGTTTCCGTTGAGTTAAGAAAGCCAGGCCAAGGGTTCGCTTGGGGCCAACAATGGTCTCCGAGTGCCGGTCCCGCCCAGGGTGTAGGCTCGGGGCGTGACATGTCGCTTCTTGGATCAAACTTACCAAGATTTGTCTTGCTGTTGTTGTACAAAAAACATTTGCATTCGAAAGGATGAAAATAGCTAATGTTAGGCTTCTTACCTCTCATAGTGTTATGGAGTTTTCTTTAAAATAGGTATGATAAGGCACCTATTCAGAATATGGCTAGAAGTACTTACTGCTTCAGCCCAGAAATGATCATGGAGATTTCAATCAAGAAGTATGGTTCTGGTTGTTTTCTGTTAGGGGTGTACAAAACCGAACCGAGAACCGAACCAAACCGCAAACCAAGTCAACCCGAAAAAAAAACCCGACTAATGGTTTGGTTTGACTTGGTTTGTTTTGAAAAAACCCGAACTATATTTGGGTTGGTTTGGTTTTAACTAAAAAAAACCAACCCGAGACCAAACCAACCCGAATTTATATATATAATTTTAAAATTTTATTTTATACATAAAAATATTTACTTTGATATAATTTTTAAATATTTCTTATACGTTTAGTTTTTAATAATTAATATATTATTTCAAGTTTGATACTTAGAATTATGAATGGGCCAATAAAGATTATAGTCCACATATGTTGGTAATTATAATAAAGCTTAAATCAAAATCAAATTAATACTAATGCAAAAAGAAAATCAATTCAACACTAAGAATGACAATAAAATTGAATATTTGTTCTTTAGTTTTACATTGGTTTAGACAATTAAAATACATAATCTAATTTTAATTTCCTTTAATATTTAGTCATGTAACTAATACTTATTAAACTTAATTTTAGCATGATTTAGTACTTTTAAATTATGATCATTTTCATTATGACTTCATGTTAATTTGCAATATTTGTTTTACGCAATTTCATTATTATTATTTTTTGAAAATCAATTCAACACTAAGAATGACTATAATATTGAATATTTGTTCTTTAGTTTTACATTGGTTTAGACAATTAAAATACATAATCTAATTTTAATTTTCTTTAATAATTAGTCATGTAACTAATACTTGTTAAACTTAATTTTAGTCATGATTTAGTACTTTAAATTATGATCATTTTCATTATGACTTGTTAATTTGCAATATTTGTTTTACGCGATTTCATTATTACTATTTTTGTTGGTATATTTTAGTGTCATTAATCATATCATATTGTGTTATATTTTTAAGAAACATCTTAGATAGTTGTATTTTGGTAGGACTAAAGAAATATTTGAAGTACAAGTAAATTATATGTTGTGTATGAATACTTTACCGGAAAAACCCGAAACAACCCGAAAAACCCGAAAAACCGAAAAACCGAAAAAACCCGAGGTTGAAAAACCCGAGTTTTATTGGTTTGGTTTGGTTTATAAATTTAAAAATCCGACACAAATGGTTTGGTTTGATATTTGAAAAACCCGAACCAACCCGGCTATGTACACCCCTATTTTCTGTAATGAACGATTTTCTTTTCTACCACACTATTTTGCTGTGGTGATCTAGGGGATAAAAAGTTTTGAGTGAAACCATTTTTATTACAAAATTCCTCAAACACTTTATTCTCAAATTCTCCACCATGACCGCTATGAATTGTAGAAATAAAATATTCTGCTTCTCTTGGAACTTTTCTACAGAACACTTCAAAGTTAGTGAAAGCTTCATTTTTATGAGATAGAAATATGACCCAGGTGAATCTTGAGAAGTCATCGACAATGAAGAAAACATATTTCTTACCACCAATACTCCGAGTGGGACCAAAAAGATCCATATGCAGTAATTGCAGAGGTTTAGTGGTACTTACAATATCTTTGACTTTGAATTAAGAACGAGTTTACTTACCAAGTTGACAAGCGTCACATAGATGGTCCTTTTCAAATTTTAACTTTGGAAGTCCAATGACTAGTTCAAGTCTGGATAATATTTCAAGGGCATGCATGCTTGTGTGACCAAGTTTTTTATGCCATAACCAAGATTCGTTTGACACTGCAATGAGACATGTGAGTGTAGGCAAATCAATATTGTTTAGAACGTAGATATTATCAATACAATCTCCAACAATAGTGATATCTTCAGTCGCATGTTTGATGGTGCAATTTGTAGTGTTGAATGAGACTTTGAATCCAATATCACATAGTTGAATGATGCTAAGCAAGTTGTGTTTGAGCTCGTCTACAAGATATACTTCTGGTAGATCGCATGATGGGCTGAGAGTGATTGATCCGACTCCTACTACTTCTCCTTTTGCATTGTCTTCGAACAGTACATATCCTCCATTATTTTTTTAAGAGTTTTTAAGTTTTCTTTCTTTTCGCACATATGTTTGGAGAATCCATGGTCTATTACCCATATTCCCTTTTTGTAGGTTTTCTTGGTTTGCTTCTGCAAGACACACATATTAATTTCTTTTAGGTACCCAAGTATTTTTGGGTCCTTGAGGGTTAGGATTAACAACTTTTGGTCTCCAAATCCATTTTCCAGAGGAAAATTTCCCGTAGTTAAAAGATATGTGACCAATATCACCGCAAGTAAAACAAGTGACTTTAATAGAGGTTTCAGTAGAATGAAAAGAGGAGTTATGAGAGACATTTAAGATAGATCTGTTGGATCTAATGGAACTATGACTAGGAGACTTTCTGATGCTATTCAACTGCATTTTTACTTCCTCTAGTTCTTCTTCCAGTAAGTCGACTTCAATCTCACTTGCTTCTAGAAGAATTTTCTAGTCCTTTTTTTCTTGAGCAATTTTGTTATATTCATCAATGACTTTCTGCAATTCGTCAGTAATTATATCTAGAGAGTTCTGTAAGTCATTGCAATTTGAACAGTTAAATGGTCTTACCTCACTTGATTCCCCTAGTGCCATGAAACATATGTTGGAAGTTTCATCATGATCATCTTTGGATGTTTCTCCTTGTCTCCAGGCTCCAAGACTTGTTGGATCTTCATTTTCGCTCTAGACAGTTTTGTTTAATGTGGCATGGTTTTCCACAGTAGTAGCATCGATCATAATTTCTTTGGTATTCATTGTTCTTGAAACCTTGTTGAGGCCTTTGTCTGACTCCTTGGTTGATGAGGGTCATTCCCTCACTTTGACTTTCATCTATCTCCTCTTCAACTTTAGTAGTTCCAGCTTTGAATGCAACATTTTTTCTCTTATCATCTTTGTGGAATCTGTTAATATGGTTTTGTTCATAGGCCATGAGATTTCCTCTAAGTTTGTCATAAGTCGTCTTTTCCAGATCTCCATCTTCTAAAATGGATGCTTTGGTTTCCCAAGCTTTTGAGAGACTTCTAGTGAGTTTCTTGACTTGTAGTCCGTTTGAATATATCATACCAAAAACATGAGCTCACAAATGATTTTACTGAACCTCGAGAACACGTTCTCAACATTTTCATCTTCTGCCATTTTGAAAAATTCATATTCATTCACTAGTGAACTGATTCAAGCTTCCTTGACTTTGCTAGTTCCTTCATAGGTAACTTGAAGTTTGTCCCACATTTCTTTTGCAGTTTCACAGGTTGAAATCTTGTCAAATTTTTCTCCGCTAACTGCACAGTACAACAAACTTATTGCCCTAGCATTTGTTTTGATTACCTCTTGTTGTTTCTCTGTAACGTCAACGAATTTTGGATCAAAGGGTTTGTTAGTAGTGCCCTTTCCAGTTAGTCTAGGAATTTGCTTTGGTCCCTTGTTTATGACTATCCATGCCCGGAGGTCGTTTGAGGTAATAAAAATTCTAAATCTGTCTTTCCAATGAGAGTAGTGGTGACCATTGAAGTAAGGAGGTTGGTTTGAGGAGTGTCCGTCTTGAAGGAGAGCACCAAGGATTTGATAGTTTGCCATAGATCATTTGTTATGCGTGGTTAAACACTTTATCTGTGAGACCTATTCTGATACTAATTGAAAGTAAAGAGGAGGGGGGGGTGAATTAAAAAAATCCTTTAGTCGACTTCCTGTGTGGGATAGTCGACTCACCTCCAGATTAGTTTAACAATATAAGATAAGAGTAAATGCAGTAAATAAAGGACTCAGAGAATTTTATACTTTTTTGAAACACCAGTGTTTCCTACTTCCAGTCCCCATGGGTTCCAAGTGTTTCCTTAAGAGATTGTTGAGAACTTGGGTGTTTAAAATGTATGATTCAGAGCCTGATATGCAAATCAGATCTTCTACTTTGACACAACCTCTACTTGTATAACATACACTTAGATCTTTCTTTTATCTTTTCTTTTCACTTGTATACTCACGAGAATACAATGACTTATGAAAGACAACATAAGACAACAATACAAGTTCAAGTGAAGTGCGCTTCACAACTAAGGCTAAAAAAGGTTTATATAGATAGGCTGTTTGCTCTTGTAAGGAAAACCCAAGGGTGTTTCTTTCAATCAAGGATATTGAGGTATTCTTTGATTGAGGCAATTTGATGATTCATGTCCATATTATATATGTGCATTATCAAATCGTTTTACTTCCTTCATGAGATGATATTCTCGAATCTCGGCTTGATTGGTTTTTATTCCTTCTCTTGGTGGCCCACTTGATTCTAGGCTGGTTTGCTGATCTTTGAATTTGTCTTTGTTTGATTTAACTGTCGCTAGGATTGTAGCAAACTTGAATTGATTTGGAATTCCTCTAATCATGGCTTTTGTTTCGTCCGTTACTTTTAGAGATCAAATCGTATCTCTTTCCTTCTTGGTGCTATATGCTTGGCTCCTTTTCTTTTTTATTTCTTTTCCTGCGAAGGGTACGAATAATTGTTAAGAGTAATTTCTCAAAATCAACTGATTCTATGAGGTTAACATAATGTACGCAGACCTTATCAGAACCTTGTGAAGGTAGAGAGACTATATCTGAAAGATCCTCGGCTCAAGTGCAACAAATTTAGGTACAAAGATGACTTAGACTGTGCCGAAAACATATCAAGTAACAACAAAATAGTTTGATAATCAAAATATGAAAACAAGCACTGCAATAATACTAGTATAACAACAGTAGCAAATACCAATCCCCCTAAGAAACACAATACTACACTACCTACTAATCCTCCATACCTTTTGTATCTCTATGAACTTAATAATGAGAATGTGTTTAATCTATTGACTTAGTTTATCATATAATTTATACACTTCAAAGATAAATTAAATAATCATATTGGTTTGCATATATATCACTACATTAATATCTAATATTTTGTTGGGACATTATCATAACCTTTCCAACGTTTTCCCCTCCAAGCTGGTTAGACTGTAGAAAGAAATTTGATGCATATAACAAGAAATAACCTAATTAGAATTATCAGTTAAACTATGGGATCATACCAATATTCTTTTGTATATGTTATATCAGTTAAACTTAGTTTACCTAAAAAACATATCAAAATTGATATCATTTAACTTTCGAAAAGGAAATTTTGTTGATAACAAAAAATTGGATAAGTTCTATATATATGTGTTATGTGTATATATATAATACTACTGTTGTGCTTACTTAATATCATACTTAGGATTCTTACTTCTTGTTCATTGCTGTTACGTTCTGGTCTCTAGATAAGATCATCATATCATTTATGTTAAGGACATGGAAAAAGATAACAAGGATCTCCGGGCCGCCATGTTGAACAAACGCTACGCTAATCTGATCTTGAAATCACAACAAGAAATTCTTGGCGAGGCGTCCGATGGGGAAAAGATGAAGAAGAAAGCTAAGTTGTGTGAGAATCAGTTGGAAGAAGACAAATCCAGCTCGCAGCTGGAAAGAGATAGAAAAGCGGCTCGGATCGCCATTGAAAGCATCAAAAGGACGGTTCATTTTGACGATGCTCTTCAAGCCGAAAGAGATTTTCTGGCCATCATCGGTGCTACCAGTTGTTGGTAAAAGAGTTTACATATTTTATGTGGTAACTAAACTTGTCTAGTACTCTTGTATCATAAGATAAAGATGTAATTGAGGCAAAATCAGTAAGCCTGGAAAGTGTAAGTTAATAAATCTTGTTTATTGTACCGTAAGATCGAATTATGATCAATTAGCTCTGTGAGAATTATCTATATATGCAAACATTTATTTCGTTATGCAGTTTTGCTATACTTTCTAGAGATGCAATGGGAAAAGATGATTTAATATAATAATATAATACTTATTTTTGTTATGGATTTCTATGTTGAGACGATCCAAAGATAATTTAGGTAGTTGTTTAATTATATCTATCATTTCCTAGCTAAAAGAAGTGGTAAATGGACGGATTGAATCAAATTTGAATGGATTGAGTTAAAAAGGATTGGAGTGTAATCCACTCATATAAATATGAGTAAAAATGGATTGATCAGATGTGGATTGGATAAAGTGGTTCTAACCCATTTTTCTGCTTCTTTATTCTTTTATTCAATTCTTTTTTTTCTTTTTCTTTTTTCTACTTTACTTCTTGTTACCTATTTCTTTTTCTGGGTCTTTAAAATATATTTTTAAAGTATGTTTATAAATTATGATATAATAAATGCATATTTAGACTTATACACTCAAATTGGTCAAAATACATCTATTAAAAACACAAAAAAAGCATTATTTTCATGAAACTTCGTTAACAAATATCAATATCATACAAACTAAAGAAAATATATTCACCATCCTAATGATTGTTAAATGACCGAGATGGGGCTTTCTGGTTCACTGAAATCTCCTAGAGGAATGAGGAGCATGATTTCCCGTTCACAGATTGCGAATGAAAATTTAAAAGAAGTTTTGAATCACGAGAACGGAAGAAGAGCAAGTACTTCTCATATCCTTATGTAAAAAGTTGAGCTTCCCGTAAGAATTCACTTGGCAAGGGAGAAGATGAAACTGAAGATTATAAGGAAGTTACTCCCGGAGGAGTATTGTCATGCCCCGAGCCTATACCCTGGGCGGGACCGACACCGGAGACCATTGCTGGCCCCAAGCGAACCCTTGGCCTGGCTTTCTTAACTCAGCGGAAACTTAACTCAACAGCACAACTCAATGCAATGAAAGGTTATGAAACAACTAACTGATAAAATCTGGCCAAAAAGGCAACTCGAGTCTCAAAATAGAATATTTACATATATACATAGGTGAGAGACTCAATACTAACTGATTGACTGTCTATGAAGCCTCTACAATACTGATATGGATATTGGGACAGACCCCACAACATCCTAATTAAAACCAAAACTAGGGATACAAAAGAACTGAGTCCTCCGGAAAGCAAGGAGGCTCACCACTGACTCTGGAGTGCTCAGCTGGATCAACGACATGCAGGATGCTGATCCGAGGTACCTGTGTCTGCATCGTCATAAGATGCAGGCCAACTAGCATCAGTGCATTGAATGTACGAGTATGCGAGCTGGAAAGCTAAACCACAACTTAAGCTTGAAAAGAGTACAAGAGAACACTTACCTTGGCTCTGTTCGACTCATGAATAACTGAACTCAATATATAAAGCAATAAGACACATGCAATAAATAAAGCTTGTAAAACTATTAAAACATGACATGACATTCAAAGATCATATTTATAATATCTTGAAAAATACCATGCTTCCTCTCAAAGTCTACTTGTG
>NW_006239163.1:524377-525317 GCF_000226075.1 Solanum tuberosum
CTCAACTTTAACTCTTGACTCAACTTGAAACTTGAGAGCCTTTACTTAGCTTGAAACTCTATACCCTTTACTTGGGTTGAAACTTGAGTCTTAAAAATGAAGTTAAAACATTCAATAAAGACTCTTGAACAACTTTGAAGACTTGCTTCTTAACTCTTGAACTTAACTCTTAACTTCACTTGACTTCTAACTTCCCTTGACTTCTAACTTCACTTACTTGGAAACTAACTCTCCTTGAATTGGATTATGAATTCAAGGTGTTTGATCACATGTTATGGATGAGTTCTTATCGTTTAGACGTACTTTGGAGTGTCGGAAACGACTAGGAAACATAGGTACAATACCATGGAACATGCATGGACAAGTGGGGGATAAATGAGAAAGGTTGGCGTCCTTGGCGCTCTGCAAGGTGCGGAGCGCCATCCCTCAAATTTCAGAGGGGACCTGCTGGCACTCTGCTAGGCGCGCCTCCTCAATAGACCTTTCCTATCACAAATCATAATCCTTGAATCCATAATTCAATTCAAGGAAAGTTAAGAGTCAATTCAAGTAAAGTAAAAGTCAAGTCATCAAAGTTTTCAAGAGTCTTTTGCAAATGTTTCAACTTTGTTTTAAGACTTAAGTTTCAAGTTAAGCAAAGAGTAAAGAGTTGAGTTCATTTCTCAAAAATCTATTAGGGAACTAAGTATTCCCAAAGAAGTTTCTAAATGTTTTTACATTTGAGTAAGAAAGGAACTATGTTTCCAAAAGAGCCTTTGTGCTAGTTTTCAAGAAAAAGGAACATTGATTCCAAGTGAGCCTTCGGGCTAAGTTTTGAGTAATTATCTCAACTAAATAAAGATGTGTTTAAAACACTTATGAGCTAAAGTATTTTGGGAGTAGTATCGAGCACCGAATTGGGGACGCGAGTTCATATTAACTCAACTCTCCATAAGAACCA
>NW_006239163.1:525449-541939 GCF_000226075.1 Solanum tuberosum
AGTTTTTCTTTATATTGCACTTGTTTTAAATTGCTTTATAATGACATGAGTCCAGTTAAATATTCATGAGTTGAGAAACGCCAAGGTAAGTGTTTCTTTCATAATCTCCTTCAAGCCTATGTTGTATTTTAGCATTCCAACCTGTATACGTGTACATTCAATGTACTGATGCCAGTTGACCTGCATTTTATTATGATGCAGACGCAGGTAACCAGGATCAGCATCCAGCGCGCCGTTGATCCAGTTGAGCACTCCAGAGTCAGTGGTGAGCTCCTTGCATTCCGGAGGACAAGTCAAACAGTTAGTATTGAGTCTCTCATCTATGTATTTGCAGATACTTTGTTTTGAGACATAAGTTGCCATTTTGGCTAAGATGTTATCATTTAAACTATTGCATTGAGTTGAGTCTTCCACTGAGTTAAGTAAGCCAGGCCAAGGGTCCGCTTGGGGCTAGCAATGGTCTCCGAGTGCCGACCACGTCCAGGGTGTAGGCTCGGGGCGTGACAGTTTATATAAAAAATTTAAACAGTACATAGCAACTCAATATAGTGGGGAAATACAATAGCAACTCAATTTATGTATCTAATAAAGTAATATAAATCTGTGAGATTTTCTCTAACTGACAACCATCACTATGAGCTATGTGATGATACAACCTCTCGCCAACGCTGCCAGAACTTTCCTATAACTTGCCGGGATATAGAACGCCTCAACTAAGTGGATCTACTAGTCTATGCTAAAACGTATTAAGGAAACATCTAAAAAATATGACCCTTTTTACCCACGATGGCTACATGGTTTATGGAGACTTGAGTTATTATGAACTCGTCCCCATATCGATGCTCAATACTACTCCCAAAATATACTCAGCTCATATATTTCAAAATATAACTCTTTCTCTGTGATTTGATGTTATTACTCAAAAAGCTTATCTCTTAAAAGAGATGGAACTCAAAACTACTTATGAAAACTCATTTGGAAATCAGTGTTTCCTCTCACCTTAAATGTGAAAACATTTGCTCTTTTGGAGTACTTAGTCCCCATACTTCATTTTCAAAGAAATTAAATGAACATGACTTTATTCTTTCTCAACTCAATGCTTAAGTCTTTAAAACAAGATTAAAATGATTGTAAAAGACTTTGTAAAGATTCTAAGAACTCTCTTGACTTGACTCTTAGCTCTACCTTGAATTTGATTTATGGATTCAAGGGTCATGACTTCATGTTATAGTTGATATCATGATGTTTAGACGTACCTTAGAGTGTAGAAAACAACTAGGAAACATAGGTACGATTCGAGGGAACTCAAACGGAAAGAAGTGGGAAAGGGTAGAAGGCCTGGGCGACCCTAAAGCTCTGAGTGGCGTCGGGTGCCAGAGGCTAAACTGCAGAGTCTGGGTTGGGGTGCACTGGCAGGCGCGGCGTCCCAGAGCCCAAATGACAGACCCCAAAGTGGGGCGCTCTGAGTGGCGCGGCGCCCCACACCCCTGCCCAAAAAACTCTGATTTTCTTGCTCATTTTTCAACTCTAAACCCTCTAGATTCAATTAGTTTCTTCCCAAAACGCTTAGATTCGAATACACAACCAAAGTATACAAGAATCCACTCAAAACAACATCAAATTTCATGAATTTAACTCAAGAACTTCTCAACAACTTCAACAATCAAGGACCCAATAGAACTTCAACAAAACCCATCAAGAACTCAATTTCTATACTTTCAAGAACATAATTTCGCAGAATTAAATCATGATTGGCACGTGGTTGAATGAACCCAACACTATGTAATCTCACATACCTCGTAGGGATCAACCCTTGGCGAAATCCACAAGCTTAACTTTAAGAACGCGACGAATCATTGCTTCTTCTCCTCTTCTTTTCTCTTCTCTCAAAACCCTAACTTAATTTTATGAAGCGTAAACTGAACCAATTCAGTTTAGACCCCAACTTAATTACCAAAAACGAATTTAATTAATTGGGTAGTGAAAAGACCATAATACCCTTCTAAAATCCGGTTGTGACTATAGTGAGCAATGGATGCATTGCTTAGGCTCAGTAAGTAATAGGCGTATTACTTAGTGTTGAAATTAAGAGTTTAATCTCATTGTTGGTTGTAATCTGTGTTTCACTTTTGCTTGGTGATTAGTGAAAACAGTTTGAAAATCAATTTCCTTACCAGACTCTAGTTTTTGATGTTTTCAAACTTGATTTCATTAATGATGATCATGTCGAGCTTCAATACTTGCACGATACCCTTGGTGGTCGTGCATTCTTCATTGGCTCCAATATCGGTTTTGCTCTTTCAACCACCCAATTTCCTGAACTATGACTACAAAGAAAGAAGCATTTCATCCTGTTACTATCCCGTTGATCTCGACAAGTTACAGAGGATTCTACCAGTTCCTATTTGGTTCATCCCTGATGTTGATGCCGAATGTTTAGCCTAGCGTGCCCTATTTAACAACTTTGTTTGTTTTCTTGCTATACCATTTGTTCCAATTTATAATGACATGTAGTTCCAACATATTTCGTGTTAGTTAATCAAGATTGACTACATGCTAAAAAAAGTGGGTAGAGGGTGCTTCTTAGCTAGAGTTAAGTGTGTGTGCTTAGAAAAAAGAGACTCAATGGTGAATCTCCTTTTTACACCCATGGTGACATAAAAGCATAATACATGATCTACTTCAGAATGAATAATGTTTCTATTATGTGTATTGAAGGTTTGACACTTGTTTTTCTTTTTCTTTGTTCAAGTGTAATTTAGCTTTTTATCATTCTATAAGTCACTTATTTATTGTAACTTGAGCTCACAATAACCTAATGTTCTGTTCTTGGATCATAATCTATCCTGTACGCCTGTCAAAGAGGCAGATCAAACACTTATCGAAAAATATACCTTTTCTGTGTTTTGTTTGATTGCTTTCACCAGTGACATGTTCTAGAAAGAACTGGAGTGTCGATTGAGCTGATTTGCGAATCCATTCTGTTTAAATCTGGTGATTGCATTTGCGGTACACCAGGCTCAGCTGTGTTTTAAGCTGAAAAAAAAACTCACCCGAGTCCCATGGATCCCAACCTAAACCATATATATCAACAAGTCTGTCTCGAAACATAATAACAACCTATCCCAGGCATCAAACATGAAACGGGACGCAAGTATTCAAAACAAGAGGTGTCACATCATCTTATAGGTTGTTTGACCAAAAATATCAAACAAATCCAACCTACATTAGTTCATCGGTTACTTATTGTTGAAAAAATGATTCTAGTATCTCAGAAGGATTTATTTTATTTCCTATTATACTTGAAAGAGAATATTATTTTATGTCCTAAATATTTCCTCTCCATAAATAATATTCTATTGCCATTATTATTATCCTTTAATTAGTCATTATTTTCTGTCATAATATGGTTGTTACCAAACGTCTCTTTGCTGGAATGAATTGCCTTCAATTCATTAATTGTGTTCAATGCCTTTTATGGCTTTTGACTATTTCAACCATTGGCATAATAGAGAGGTTACAAATTTCCTATATAAATCTAATTCTTACTGATGGTGAGTAAGAGTGGATACAAGATAACAATTCTTCTTTTAATATATTCTTATGCTGGGTTTTCTTTCTATTGAATCTTTGTTAGTTTCTGGCTCCTAGTTTTATAGTATAAGAGCTTGTTGAATCCTAGGGGATACATCCATACCGGGTGAAATATCCTTAAGGACAGTGTCTTTCGACACGCCTCAAGCTATGAGAATTTCATATAAGAGTTGTTGGTGAAGTACACGTTTTGGTGAATTCAGTACAAGTGTTCATCAAGAAGGTATTTTCCGTAAGATTTACAACGATCTAAAGGATATTTTAAACTTTGTTGTTACGAAAAATATTATCTCCCTCTCCCAAAAAATAATGTTGAAAAGATTGTATCATTCAAGCCCTTTGTTCAAATTTCCTCGTGATGTTTGTCTATTGCTGGGAACGTTATTTACAATAGTACCGTGCCGATTAAAAAGAAATTATTTAAATTTGTTAAGTATTTTTTAAAGTGAGAAGAGAAGCAGAAAGTTGAATTTGGGTAAAGAAATTGTGTTATGGTTAATTTTTAAGATGGTTAATGTATGCAATGAAAACAAAAGAAAAAAGGAAGAGAAAGAAAGGTTTAGTTGAAGTACAAGTTTTGGTGAATTCGGTACAAGTATTCGCCAAGAAGGTATTTTCCGTAAGATTTACAACACTTCTTGTATGCATGCCTCAGTTAGTTTCTCAATGATAAAGAGAACTAAGACATATATTACATTCATAGTTTATGTATAAAAGTTATTCGGGAAATTTGTGAAAATCGTTTGTTGGTTCATCGTCGATTTACTTTCTGACTTGGGTATCTTCTTTTTATCCTTTTCTTTTCATTTGTGATTGTGGTTATTTCTCCTTAGATTTGTTGTCTAAGAAATGTTGTTTTGTTAGATTCATAATATTACTGTGTATAATTTGTGTTTTCTGGGCATTTCTGCAAACAAAAAAAAGGTGTCTCAAAAAGATTGGCTATAGATTACTCAGATTGGCAATTTGTGGTTTCGCAAAAAAATGATTCTTTTACTATACTCTGGTCAACTCACATCTGTATAGTAGTAGGATTTATAGTTGGTGAAGTTTGGGTGGCCACTCCTTACCTTTATCTTCTAGTTTTAAATGCCAACAACCTTTTTAATTAGGGTACATTGTGAGTGTTGTTTACACTTCTTTTAAGTCGATGGTCTATCAGAAACAACCTTTCTATATACCCACAAAGGTTAGAGATAATGTTTGTGTAATCTTATCATCTCTCAAACCCACTTGTGGCATGACACTGAGTTTGGCGTTGTTGTCATTATTGGATTTTAAAAGGCGTGAATGGAAAATAAAGAGTTGTGACTTTAATGAAGAGTTGTGACTTTAATGAAAAGTTGCTACTTTTAATGAAAAGTTACGACTTTTATAAAAAAGTTGTGACTTTAATGAAAAGTTCCAATTTTCATGAAGAGTTGTGATTTTTATGAAAATTGTGACTTTTATGAAAAGTTGCAACTTTTCCGTATGGTTGTGATTTTTCCAAAGGTTGTGACCTTTCTGATAAGGCACAATAAGCACCCGTTCACACTACCCTTTGTTGTCTATAAATAGAGGGATTCCTCTAATTTTTCAACAATGAATTTCTGGACTTCTTCTTCTACTACTAAAAATCTAGTATTCCAAGTGTACTTTACTACGTTGAGTGGTTCGTTGACACCGTGGTTTTAGGTAACGATACACCGGTGAATAAGATCATTCTATCCTAGAAGGAAATATTACATTAACCTCGGGAACTTTAAGGATTCACTGTACTCGATTTTCTTCTTTGAGAATTTTTTTTTGTATATTATTTCTAATTTGTTTCAAATTCTATTTTCTTTACTGATTTTAAGTTTCTAGTTTTGAACATACTCTTTAAACTTTGTTGCTTCTTGCCAAGTTCTTCAAAGTTGTTGTTTCTTACCAAGTTCTTTAAAGTTATTATTCTAATTATCTTAGAAACACAGTTCAACAACAGTCATGAGTGTGTTATTAGGTTTTGAGAATGTGTACGTTTGAGTAGATTTACTTCTCCTTCCTTGTACTAGCCAAAAATAATCTAGATGCAAAGTTGTATTTGGTTTCATCAGATTGTACCATTCCATTAAGAGTTGGCTGTATGGATCAAAATGTTAGTCATGCTGTTGAACCTGTAAACAATATGAAGCCTCCAACTACTCCAGGGGCATTGGTTGTGGAGTGTGCAAGATGTTTCAAATGGAGGTACATACCTACAAAGGAGAAGTATGAAGAAATAAGGGAACACATTTTGGAACGGCCCTTCTATTGTGAAACAACTCGTGAATGGCATTCTAATAAAAAATGTGACGATCCACCTGACCTCACTGAAGATGAAAGCGGTCTCAAGTGGGCAATTGATGTACCTAGTATTCCTCAGCCTCCTCCAGGGTGGGAACGTCATATAAAATTCAGAACAAAAAGAAACACCAGAATTGCTGAATGTGTATGTCTTGCATCTTTTTCACTATTCATTTTACTGTTAATACCTAGAGCAATTATTGATGCTTTCCTTGTAAGCTAGGACCCTTGGCACTAATGTGCAAAATAAATGTCGTAGTTCTTAATTATTTTCTTTTCATGATTTACAGGTATTATAATTCGCCATCTAATCAGCAGCTTCGTTCCAAAATTGAAGTTGAAAAGTATGTTCATATTATCAAGTTAAACCTGATTTTCGGAATGTGTTTCTTTTCCTAATGCTTTCTTTGATTGGTCTAAATTGCGTGCAGTGATAATAGGGAATATGTACATCATTTGCATTTTACGTTGTGGTGTTGCTTAATAGTCTTTCTTCGCAGGTACTTGGAGCAACATCTGGAGGATGCAACACAAAGTGCAAAGCTGGATCAGTTCTCATTTCAGATCCCAAGACTACTAGAGGAAGATTATGTTGTAAATGGTGGTATGAATTTGTATTAGACATGCTTAAATTATAAGTAAGATCGATGTTGCATTATTCTGTGATTACAATTAAATTTGTATTAGACATGCTTAAATTATATTTTTATTGTGTTGGAACAGAGTGGTACAAAGATAGAGAAATTTCAAGCATAAACGAATTGAAATGGAAAAGAAAGAGAAGTAAAAGGAAAAGGCGTGACGAGTGGGGAACAATCGTTTTGTTCCTCAAAGAAATTCAAGCAAGCAACGAACAAACAGTTGCGATGACATCGGTGTCGTAAAGGTGGTGCAAAGAATTGCTGATGAATCGATTTGATTTGGCCTTTTGGTACTTTTAGTCTATGCTGCATCCTAGCTAAACAATTCTTGTAAAATCAAATTTGGTTAAGTTGGACATATGTATGTTGTAATGTCCTTGATACTTATCAACTAATAGCTTTTACTGGTGTGATTTTTCATGTATTAATTAAAGTTCATTCCATTTGCTATCAAAATGTGGTTTAATTACCATCAATTAAGAGGCTGAAGTATTTACATTTGTATAATTTACTTATGGAAGTTGAAAGTAGCACAAGATTCAAGTTTCTAGTTAATATTAGTTTTTGGACACGTGCTCTACACGTGTATCCCTTGCATCGATACACATTTTTTAAAGTAATATAAGCAACATCAATATTGGTAAATAATAAGTTACACAAAAATTCATTTGAAACATACAAGCTCAGACATGATTGTAGACCATCACTCCATCTATTTGTATAACATATTTATTTCATATATTTAATACATTAATCTATAATACCAATAAATTTAAATTTACTTATTGTGGGATTTAGTTCCTAATGAATGTCAATGCTAAAAAGAGAAATAAAAAATTGCAAACAAAAACAAAGACATATTACAACAGAAAAATTAAAATATTTTAGTATGTCAATACACATGCATCTTGATTGAAGCTATGCAAAGGATTGATGGCAACTCTTTTTCTCAACTCATGTCAAAAAAATTAAATAGATTTTTCTACTTCTTTTTCATATTCCATAGGCAGATTCACTTCAACTTTGTAACAAATTTTCGTTTAGCCAAAGGGTTCCCGAAATAGGTATACAAAACTTTATTTGCAAAACAAAATAAGTGATCAACTTTAGTTAAGAGTAGTGCTACAAAAAGGAAAAACTTGTTTTCATCTTCTCTATAGTGCAAAGTTTGCACATCTCGTGATGCTATATTCTCAGGGCAAAAATTAGTGCATCCAAAAGAATAAGAAAAAGCTTTATACTCAACCAAACTGTTATATACGTCCAAAAATCTGTTCAAAAGTTGTGACTTTAATGAAAAGTAGTGACTTAGATGCGTTCAAAAGTTGTGACTTTGATGAAAAGTTGTGACTTAGATGAAAAGTTGCGACTTTCATGAAGAGTTGTGACTTTTTATGAAAAAATATGACTTTTATGAAATGTTGCAACTTTTCCGCAAGGTTGTGATTTTTCCAAAAGGGTTGTGACATTTTCGATAAGGCAAAATAAGCACCCGTTCACACTACCCTTTGTTGTCTATAAATAAAGGGGCTCCTCTAATTTTTCAACAATGAATTTCTGTACTTTGTCTTCTACTATTAAATCTAGTATTTTAAGTGTACTTTACTACTCTTGAGTGGTGGTACAAAGATAGAGATATTTCAAGCATAAACGAATTGAAATGGAAAAGAAAAAGAAGTAAAAGGAAAAGGCGGGATGAGTGGGGGACAATCGTTTTGTTCCTCAAAGAAATTCAAGCAAGCAACGAACAAGCAGTTGCGATGACATCAGTGTCGTAAAGGTGGTGCAAAGAATTGCTGATGAATATGATTTGGCCTTTTGGTACTTTTGGACATATGTATATTGTAATGTCCTTGATCCTTATCAACTAATAGCTTTTACTGGTGTGATATTTCACATATTAATTAAAGTTCATTCCTTTTGCTATCAAGATGTGGGTTAATTACCATCAAATTAAGAGGTTGCATTATTTACATTTGTATACTTCATTCATGGAAGTTGAAAGTAGCACAAGATTCAAGTTTCTAGTTAATATTAGTTTCTAGACACGTGTATCCCTTGCATCGATAGACATTTTTTAAAGTAATATAAGCAACACCAATATTGGTAAATAATAAGTTACACAAAATTTCATTTGAAACAGACAAGCTCAGACATGATTGTAGTCCATCTATTTGCATAACATATTTATTTCATATATTTAATACATTAATTGATAATACTAATAATTATAAATTTACTTATAGTGGGATTCAATTCCTAATGAATGCCAATGCTTAAAAGAGAAATAAAAAATTGCAAACAAAAACAAAGACATATTACAATAGAAAAATTAAAATTCACATGCATCTTGATTGAACTTACGCAAAGGCTTGATGGCAACTCTTTTTCTCGACTCATATTAAAAAAATTAAATAGATTGAACATTTGAACAACCTGACGGAAGAAGAAGCAATATGTCAATGGATTGATTTGCACAAGTTATTTATTCCTCATCTATGCAACATGTCAATCCCTGACCCCCTCTTAATTTTGACTTCTAGCACAAGTATCCTCCCTCCGTTACAAAATAAGAATGTTATCTTAGCAAAAATCACATCCATTAAATATCAATAAATACAAAATTTGTACTTTATTAACTTAACCTTATAAGAGTATAGTTGTAATAATTATTGTCTTGATTTCCTATTTCCTAACATCACACTTACTTTGAGACAATTTTTTAAAATTAAAATAACACTCATTTTAGGACAGAAAACATATCAGTTGTTACATCTCTGAACCTGTGACTCCCTGCTGCAGGAACATGTTTGGAATAGGAACAAGGTTTAAAAAATAAGTACGCATATTCCATTTAATCATTTTAACAATAACAACACACTTGTATAATCCTATACGTGGTCTGAGGAGGGTGGTGTATCCAAACTTTTACTCCTACCTTGGGGTAAAGAGTTGTTTCAAACAAATTCTCGTTTCAAAAAAAATAATCTTTTTTTCACATAAATTTTAAAAGAAATGCTAGAGTAAAAAGGTATGTCCACTAACCCGCGGGCTATCCCATGGGAGGTCCATCTGGGAAGCGTATGAGTCTATTATATTTATTAAAACGAATAAAAATAACTTGAAGAGATTGGTAGGCACGACTAATCACATAGGCATCTAATCTTAAATTTTAATGAGTAATTGTAAATTATTTGAGTTCTTTGGCTAATGGATCAATAGGAGTATAACATGTAGCCAACCTAATTGATTCAGATTTCAAAGCAAAATACATTAAAATATTAGATCAAATGAACTTAGATGAATGGAAAATTAGGATAAGCAAGAAAATAATGGCTTATATTAGTCAAGATAGTTGTGCTGTTGTGACGATAGATGTCGAAGGTATTCCGCCATTAGTTATATTGAAAGAATAACTAAGGTCTTAACGGATATCCATGAAAAATTTCGGCAAAAGAAAATTCGAAATTTTGGATCACCAAAAATTCATGGACTACAACACACAAAAATCGGCAAAATGGGGGTTTACCTGTTTGGGGCTCGTTTGAATTTGAAATGGGCCCGTTTGCCCGTGGGGACCAACATGCTACATTACTTAAGTCTTAACGGTCGTCCATGAAACATTTCGGTGAAAAAAAATCTGGGAATTCTGGATCACCAAAAATTCATGAACTATAGCACACAAAAATCGGCAAAATGGGGGTTTACCTGCTTTGGGGCTCGTTTGAACTTGAAAATGGACCCGTTTTTCCATCGAGACCAACTGGCTCCATTACTAAGGTCTTAACGGACGTCCAAGAAAATTTTCGGCAAACAAAAATCTGAAATTTCGTATCACCAAAAATTCATAGACTATAGCATACGAAAATCGGCAAAATGGGGTTTACCTGCTTTGGGGCTCGTTTGAACTTTAAAATGGGACCGTTTCCCCATGGGGACCAACTGGCTCCATTACTAAAGTCTTAACGGACGTCCATGAAAAATTTCAGTAAAAAAAAATCTGAAATTCCGGATCACCAAAAATTCATGGACTTAGCACACGAAAATCGGTAAAATGTGGTTTACCTGTTTTGGGGCTCGTTTGAACTTTAAAATAGGATCATTTCCTCGTGGGGACCAACTGGCTCCATTACTAAGGTCTTAACGGACGTCCATAAAAAAATTCAGTAAAAAAAAATTGGAATTTCAGATCACCAAATATTCATGGACCGAGCACATAAAAATCGGTAAAATAGGGTTTTCCTACTTTAGGGCTCGTTTAAACTTGAAAATGGACCCGTTTGCCCATCGGGACAAACTAGCTCTATTGCTAAGGTCTTAACGGACATCCACAAAAAAGTTCAGCCAAAAAAATCTGGGAATTCTGGATCACCAAAAATTCATGAACTATAGCACAAGAAAATCGGCAAACTGGGGGTTTACCTGCTTTGGAGCTCATTTGAACTTGAAAATGGACCCATTTGTCCATCGGGACCAACTTTCTCCATTACTAAGATCTTAACAGACGTCCATGAAAATTTTCGGCAAAAAAAATCCAGAATTCTGGATCACCAAAAATTCATGGACTATGCACACGAAAATCGGCAATGCGGGTTTTCCTGCTTTGGGCTAGTTTGAACTTTAAAATGGGACTGTTTGCCCATGGGGACCAACTGACTCAATTTCTATGGTCTTAACAAACGTCCATGAAAAATTTCGGCCAAAAATATCTGGAATTCCAGATCATAATAAAAAAATCATGGACTGCATACAAAAATAGCCAAAATAGGGGTTTACCTGCTTTAGGGATCGTTTGAACTTGAAAAAAAGGCATGTTTGCCCATCGGGACCAACTGACTCCATTACTAAGGTCTTAACAGACGTCCATTAAAAAAATTCGGTATAAAAATATCCAGAATTCGAGATCACCAAAAATTCATGGACTTTAGCACTCGAAAATCAGCAAAATGGGGGTTTACCTTCTTTGGAGCTCGTTTGAACTTGAAAATGGGCACATTTACCCGTCGAGACCAACTGGCTCCATTCCTAAGATCTTAACGGACGTCTATGAAAAATTTCGGTAAAAAAAATCCAGAATTCTGGATCACGAAAAATCCATGGACTATAAAGCGCGAAAATCGGCAAAATGGAGGTTTAGCTGCTTTGGGGATCATTTGAACTTTAAAATTGGCTCGTTTCTCCGTGGGGACCAACTGGCTCCATTGTTAAAGTCTTAAGGACGTCCATAAAAAAATTTGGCAAAAAGAAATCTGAAATCCAGAACACCAAAAATTCAGGAACTATAGCACACGAAAATCGGCAAAATGGGGGTTTACCTTCTTTAGGCTCGTTTGAACTTTAAAATAGGACCGTTTGCTAGTGGGGACCAACTGATTCCATTTCTAAGGTCTTAACATACGTCCATGAAATATTTCGGCCAAAAAAATACGAAATTCCGGATCACCATTAATTCATGGACTATAGGACACGAAAATTGGTAAAAAGAGGATTTACCTGCTTTAGGGATCGTTTGAACTTGAAAATGGACACGTTTGCCCATCGGGACCAACTGGCTCCATTACTAAGGTCTTAATGGACGTCTATGGAAAATTTCGTAGAAAAAATCTGGAATTCCAGATCACCAAAAATTCATGGACTATAGCATTCGAAAATTGACAAAATGGGGGTTTACCTACTTTGAAGCTCTTTTGAACTTGAAAATGGCCCCATTTACCTGTCGAGACAAACTGGCTCCATTCTTAAGGTCTTAACATATGTCCATGAAATATTTCTGCAAAAAAAAATCCAAGAATTCTGGATCACCAAAAATCTATGACCTATGCACACGAAAATTGGCAAAACGGGAGTTTACCTATTTTGGGGCTCGTTTGAACTTTAAAATGGGCTCGTTTGCCCGTGGGGACCAACTGGCTCCATTGCTAAGGTCTTAACGGACATCCATGAAAAATTTCGGCAAAAGAAAATCCAGAATTCTGGATCACAAAAAAATCATGAACTATAGAACACGAAAATCGGCAAAATAGGGGTTTACCTGGTTTAGGCTCGTTTAAACTTTAAAATGGGACCGTTTGTCCATGGGGACCAACTGGCTCCATTGCTAAGGTCATAACATACGACCATGAAAAATTTTGGCTAAAAAAATTTTGGAATTCCGGATCACCAAAAATTCATGGACTATAAACACACGATAAATTGGCAAAATAGGGGTTTACCTGCTTTAGGGCTCGTTTGAACTTGAAAATGAGCCCGTTTTACCGTCCAAACCTACTGGCTCAATTACTAAGGTCTTAATGACTTCCATGAAAAAATTTAGCTAAAAAAAATCTGAAATTTTGGATCACCAAAAATTCATGGACTATATAGCACTCGAAAATTGGCAAAATGAGGGTTCACCTTCTTTTGGGGTCGTTTGAACTAGAAAATTGGCACGTTTGCCCATCGTGACCAACTGGCTCCATTACTAAGGTCTTAACGGACGTCCATGAAAAATTTTGGTAAAAATATCCAAAATTCCGAATCACCAAAAATTCATTGACTATAGCACACGAAAATCGGCAAAATGGAGGTTTACCTGCTTTGGAGCTCGTATGAACTTGAAAATGGCCCTGTTTGCCTGTCGGAACCAACTAGCTCTATTACTAAGGTATTAACGGACGTCCATGAAAAATTTCGGCAAAAAAAATTGAGAATTCTGGATCACCAAAAATTCATGGACTATAGCATATAAAAATCGGCAAAATGGAGGTTTACCTGTTTTGGTGTTCGTTTGAACTTGAAAATGGGTCTGTTTGCCCGTTGGGACCAACTGGCTCTATTGCTAAGGTCTTAACGGACGTCCATGAAAATTTTTGGCCAAAATAAATTTGAGAATTTTGGATCACCAAAAATTCATGGACTATAGCACAAGAAAATAGACAAAATATGGTTTTAATTGCTTTATGGCTCGTTTGAATTGAAAATGAACTTGTTTGCCCGTGGGGACCAAGTGCTTCATTGCTAAGGTCTTAACGGACGTCCAAGAAAAATTTTGGCCAAAAAATATCCATAAATCTGGATCACCAAATATTCATGGACTATAACAACACGAAAATTAATAAAATGGGGGTTTACCTGCTTTGGAGCTCGTTTTGACTTGAAAATGGGCCTGTTTGCCCATCAGGACCAACTGGCTTCAATGCTAGGTTCTTAATGGACGTCCATGAAAAATTTTGGCCAAAAAAAACCTGCATTCCAGATCACCAAAAATTCATGGACTATGGCACACGAAAATCGTCAAAATGAGGCATTACCTTCTTAGGGGCTCGTTTGAACTAGAAAATGGGCACGTTTGCCTGTCAGGACCAACTTGCTCCATTAGGTCTTAACGGACGTCCATGAAAAATTTCGGTAAAAAAACTTCTAAATTCTGGATCACCAAAAATTTATGGACTATAGCACACAAAAATCAGTAAAATGGAGGTTTACTTGCTTTGGAGCTCGTTTGAACTTGACAATGGGCTCATTTGCCATTTGGACCAACTGGCTCAATTGCTAAGGTCTTAACGAACGTCCATGAAAAATTTCTGCTAAAAAAAATCTGGAATTCCAGATAGCCAAAAATTCATGGACTGTGTAGCACACGAAAACCACCAAAATGGGAGTTTACCTGCTTTGGGGATCGTTTGAACTTGAAAATGGGACCTTTTTCCCGTCGGGACCAACTGACTCTATTATTAAGGTCTTAACGGACGTCCATGAAAAATTTCGACAAAAAAACTCTAGAATTTCGAATCACCGAAAATTCATGGACTTTAACACATGAAAAATTGGCAAAATGAGGGTTTACCTGCTTTGGGGCTCATTTGAACTTGAAAATAGGCCCGTTTTCCCATCGGGACCAATTGGATCCATTACTAAGGTCTTAACAGATGCCCATGAAAAATTTCGGCAAAGTAAAATGCGGAATTTTGGATCACCAAAAATCCATGGATTATATAGCACACGAAAATCGACAAAACGGAGATGTACCTGCTTTGGGGCTCGTTTGAAGTTGAAAAAGGGTTTCTTTGCCCATGGGGACCAACTGGCTCCATTGTTAAGGTCTTAACGAACATCCATGAAATAATTCAGCCAACAAAAGTCTAGAATTCGGGGTCACCAAAAATTCATGGACTAGCACACGAAAATCGATAAAATGGGGGTTTACCTACTTTGGGGCTCGTTAGAACTTGAAAATGGGCCAGTTTTCCCATTGATACAAATTGAATCTATTACTAAGGTCTTAACGGACGTCCATGAAAATATTTGGCAAAAAAATGATCTGGAATTCCGGATCACCAAAAATCATGGACAATAGCACACGAAAATCGGCAAAATGGGGGTTTACCTGCTTTGGGGCTCGTTTGCCCATGGGTACCAACTGGCTTTATTGCTAAGGTCTTAACAGACGTTCATAAAAAAATTTGACAAAAAAAAATCTGGAAATCCTGATCAGCAAAAATTCATGGACTAATAGTACACGAAAATTGATAAAATGGTGGTGTATCTGCTCTGAGGCTCGTTTGAACTTGAAAATGGGTTTGTTTGCTCGTTGGGGCCAACTGGCTCCATTACTTAAGTCTTAATGGACGTCTATGAAAATTTGTGGCAAAAATAAATCCGGAATTTTGGATCACCAAAAATTCATGGACTATAGCATATGAAAATCGGCAAAATGGGGGTTTATTAGCTTTTGGGCTCGTTTGAACTTGAAATAGGCACGTTTGCCCGTCGGGACCAACTATCTCTATTACTAAGGTCTTAACAGACGTCCATTAAAAAAATTTGGCAAAAAAATATCCGAAATTTTGGATCACCAAAAATCCATGGACTATAGCACACGAAAATCGATAAAATGGGGGCTTACCTTCTTTGGGTTCGTTTAACATGAAAAAGGGCCCGTTATCCCGTGGGGACCAACCAACTCCCTTGCTAATATCTTAACGGACGTCCATGAAAATTTTGGCAACAAAAATAATCCAGAATTTTGGATCACCAAAAATTCATGGACTATAGCACAGGAAAATTGACAAAATGGGGGTTTACCTGCTTTGGGGATCACACTTGTTTTTGTTTTTCTTTGTTCAAGTGTAATTTAGCTTTTTGTCATTCTATAAGTCACTTATTTATTGTAACTTGAGCTCACAATAACCTAATGTTTTGTTCTTGGCACAAATCATAATCTATTTTGTACGCTTGTCAAAGAGGCAGAACAAATACTTCTCAGAAAATATACCTTTTATGTGTTTTGTTTGATTGTTTTCACCTGAGACGTGTTCTAGAAAGCACTGGAGTGTCCATTGATCTGATTTGCGTATCTATTCTGTTTAAATCTGGTGATTGCATTTGCGGTGCACCAGGCTCAGCTGTGTTTTAAGCTAAAAAAAAACTCACCCGAGTCCCATGGATCCCAACCTAAACCAGATATATCAACAAGTCTGTCTCAAATCATAATAACAACCTAACCCAGGCATCAAACATGAAACGTGACACAAGTATTCAAAACAAGAGGTGTCACATCATCTTAAATAGGTTGTTGGACCAATGATATTTGTCACACCCCGAGACTATTTTCGAGACGCGGACACGGGACCTAGGACCACAAGTTATCCCAAGCTAACCCTGCTGGCATGATCATGAGCATACTAAAGATAATAAACTGATGCGTAAGTTAAGTCATAAATAAAATGAACAGATGGGAAATACCCATATACTATAACTGAGATAAATGAAAACTAATGAGTTTAATACAAAGAAGATATTAACTCAATACTAAGTTGAATTTATCTATGTCTGAAATAAGCCTCTAAACTGACTAGAGATGTTGGGACATGCCCCAACTAGGTCTAGCAAAACTGAAACTAAAGGACTAAAAATAGTACTGAAAAGAGACTCATGACTATTGTCCTCGAAAAATGAGGACTCACCACT
>NW_006239163.1:542790-544160 GCF_000226075.1 Solanum tuberosum
AAAGGAACCCATTAGTGAAATCCCACATACCTGGTGACGAATTCCACGGAGAAACCTTTCAATTTCGGGGCTGGAACTGAAGGAAACTTGTTGCGTTCTGGAACGAGGGTTCTTGACCTTCTTCTCCTCTCTTGCTTCTAATTTTCTAAGCTTTGATTAATGACTTTGACTAAGGTAAGTTCTAGATATGTTTCTAGGCTTAAACTGACTAAAACCTCATGATTTAGGGTCTAAACGACGTATCTTAGGGGTCCAACGAAATAGTAAAAGACCAAAAGACCCCTGACTTAATTGCTATCGGAGTGGCCGACGGATGGGACTGACGGGCCGTAGGTCAATCGACGGTCCGTCGATTGGAGTCGTCGATTGAGTCTGCCAGACAGGGCTTCACTAAAACAAGCATAACTCTTTATTCGGAGATCGGATTTTAGCAAACTCAGTGGCATTGGAAAGAAGATTCAATTATCTATCATATCATAGGTCATAGGACACATAATTCCTGTTGTGCTAAAAGTTATGACCATATGAAGTTGACCCATTAATAATTTTCAGCTAACTGGCTACTGACCCTCATCTACGGTCAGACCTACGGACCGTGGATCGAATGACGGTCCGTGCTGGTCAACCGTAGTTGGGACTGAAGCTGGGCTTAGGGCATCGATCCATGGACACGAACCACGGTCCGTGACCTGACCTACGGACCGTAGGTCCGGTCGTTGGTCAACACTTGGCCGAATTTCTGGTTGAGTTCTGGGAGAGTTTGCTGAAACAAACCACAGACCTGCAGGACGGTCCGTAGGTCCTCCTACGGTCCGTGGATGGTGCCCGTGAATGCCACTTGCAACACCAAAAATCTGCAATCTGGTCTATTTTCGGATACGGGGTGTTACATTGTCTCCCCCTTGGGACCATTCGTTCGAATGAAGACTAAACTAGATGAAATAGAGGGAGAAGGCTGCAATCCCTACCACTAAACACTGAGAACTGAATTTCTGACTGAACTGAGTTCTAAGAACATGCAAATTTGCTGAAAATACAAGTACAAACTAAATGAACATGATTCTAAGACTAAATCTGCACATGATTGACTGAAAAAATGAGGAGGAACTATTACCTCAAGCTAGAATGGAATCGAAAGGAAAGAGGTGAGGATACTTGGACTTCATGGTTGCTTCTGCTTCCCAAGTAGCTCCCTCTACGGACTGACTCCACCACAAAACCTTGACTGAAGCGACTTCTTTATTTCTCAACCTTCTAACCTGACGATCGAGAATCTCAACTGGTACATCCTCATAAGAAAGGCTATCTTTTACACCCACAGTCTTTAATAGCACTACGGATGTTGGATCACCCACACACTTCTTCAATAG
>NW_006239163.1:545677-547224 GCF_000226075.1 Solanum tuberosum
ACCTTAATCTGTCTAGAAGCATAAGCTATAACCTTACCTCGCTGCATCAAAACACAACCTAGGCCAACCGTGGATGCATCACAATAGATCACATAACCATCTGAACCCTCTGGTAGAGTCAAGACAGGAATTGTAGTCAACCTAGTTTTCAATTCTGCGAAGCTTTTTCGCATAATCATCTGACCATCGAACTTGACCATCTTCTGAGTCAACCTAGTCAATGGTGAGGCTATGGATGAAAATCCTTCCACGAACCGTCTGTAATAGCTCGCTAGACCTAGAAACTTCTGATATCTGTAGCAGAGGTAGGTCTGGGGCCATTGTTTCACTGCTTCTATCTTCTGGGAATGTATTCGAATTCCTTCACTAGACACAATATGCCCAAGGAAAGCAACTGATTGTAACCAAAACTCGCACTTGTTAAATTTTGCAAATAGCTAGCGATCTTTGAGAGTTTGCAGAACAACTCTCAAATGACTCGCATGTTCTTCCTCATTCCTAGAGTAAATGAGGATATCATCAATAAAGACGATAACGAACAAGTCTAAGTACTGCTTGAACACTATATTTATCAAATCCATAAAAGCTGCAGAAGCATTGGTTAGTCCAAATGACATAACTACAAATTCGTAATGAACATACCGAGTTCTGAAGGTTGCCTTCAGAATGTCACTATCTCTGACTCTAAGCTGATGATAACCTGATCTGAGGTCTATCTTTGAGAAATGACTAGCACCCTGAAGTTAGTCGAACAAGTCATCAATCCTGGGGATGGGATACTTATTCTTGATTGTGACTTTGTTCAACTGCCTATAGTCAATGCACATTCTGAGAGAACCACCTTTCTTCTTTACGAACAACACTGGTGCATCCCATGGTGAAACACTAGGTCTGATGAAGCCCTTATCTAGAAGGTCTGTCAACTGCTCTTTCAATTCCTTAAGCTCAGCTTGAGCCATTCTGTAAGGAGGAATAGAGATAGGCTGGGTATCTGGAAGGAGATCAATTCCAAAGTCAATTTTCCCTTTTGGGAGGAATTTCGGGAAGATCATCTGGAAACACTTCTGGAAACTCATTGACTACAGGGACTGACTCAAGAGTTGGGGATTCGGAACTAGAATCCTTAACCTGAACTAGATGATAGAGATAACCCTTAGAGATCATCTTTCTGGACTTAAGGTAAGAAATGAATCGACCCATAAGCACTAAGCTACTACCCTTCCATTCTAGGATTGGTTCATCTGGAAACTGAAAATGAACAATCCTAGTTCTACAATCGACCGAGGCATAACATGAATGTAACCAATTTATGCCTGGAATGATATCGAAGTCTACCATTTCTAAATCTACAAGATCTGCTGAGGTTAATTTCTGGGAGATTGTGATAGGGCAATTTCTGTAGACTCGTCTAGCTATAACTGGGTCACCAATTGGAGTACAGACTGAGAACGGTTCTGAGAGAGTTTCTGGACTAACATCAAATTTAACTGCTATATAAGGAGTTACAAAGGAAAGAGTAGCCCCTGGATCTAACAAAGCATAAACAT
>NW_006239163.1:547808-549003 GCF_000226075.1 Solanum tuberosum
GACAGTCATGTTACCCTGCCTTAAGTTCATAAATTCCTGGGCCCTTGCTTCTCTCAACTCTATGGGGAAAAACCTGTCCATAAAGGTTTCCCTAAAATAATCCCAAGTAATAGGAGTGTCATCTGCACCCCTGTTCTCCTTCCACTGAGTATACCAGATATGAGCCACATCTTTAAGTTGGTAAGATGCTAACTCAACCTGATCATTCCTAGTGACCTGCATCACCTCAAAGATCTTCTTGATCTCATCCAAGAAATTTTGGGGATCTTCACCAGTCTGCGATCCTAAGAACTCAGGCGGATTCATCCTAACAAAGTCACGGACCCTTGCTACTGCTGATCCACCATTTGCATTCACAGGAGAATGAACCCGCTGATTGTTTTTGTTAGCGACACTCTGAGCCAACATCTGAATGGCATTCCTGAATTCAGCATTTGAGACTTCTTGATCCGGAACTGGAGGAGATGCATTTGCGTTCTTGGCATTCGCATTCCTGGCATAAGCGCTACAAGGAGGCATGATCACTGAAACGTAGAACGTCGAGTTAGAATGGAATTTAGATCATACCTTACGCACGATAAGAGTAATAAGAAAATGAAGATTTCCTAAAACACTTTGTAGCCTCCCCATCATTAGATGTGGTGCACACTACACATCCATGAAAAAGGCTCTACCTAATGCAGCTTTTCAGACATCCTAAGACACTTAAACCTAATGCTCTGATACCAAGTTTGTCACTCCCCGAGACTACCCCCGAGACGCGGACACGGGACCTAGGACCACAAGTGATGCCAAGCTAACCCTGCTGGCATGATCATGAGCATACTAAAGATAATAATCTGATGTGGAAGTTAACTCATAAGTAAAATGAAAAGATGGGGAATACCCATATACTATAGCTGAGATAATGAAAACTAATGAGTTTAATACAAAGAAGATATTAACTCAATACTAAGCTGAATCTAACTCTGAAATAAGCCTCTAAACTTACTAGAGATGTTGGGACATGCCCCAACTAGGTCTAGAAAAACTGAAACTAAAGGACTAAAAATAATACTGAAAAGAGACTCATGACTATTGTCCTCGGAGAATGAGGACTCACCAATGATTCTACTGAACTAGAGATCGGGAACCGATCTAAGCATGATCTGGATGTTGAGAACCTGAACCTACATCACGAGAAGATATAGCGCAC
>NW_006239163.1:549303-549636 GCF_000226075.1 Solanum tuberosum
TACTCCCGGCCAAAGGTGTAGAGGCATGTTGGCGTGATCACTAACTGATATTTCCCACATAGGGGACTTTCACCTACATGGCTCGTAGTTCAGGGACTATATGGGTACGCTGAACCCTAGTCCAACTCAGTATTATGCTACTCCTAATGAATTAAGTGGTTAACTGGTTATGACTGAATTTCTGTAAAATACTGGATAGCTCAAAACTGAACATGCAAATTAAGAATGCAACAATTAATTTGATAATGATGCATTAATAACTAAGGCATATATAACGGAATAACTGAGATATCTGACCTAGCATGTGTAATTCAAGAACTAAAGAAATACATA
>NW_006239163.1:550153-555989 GCF_000226075.1 Solanum tuberosum
ATGTTGGAGTGACCGATGGACGGGCCGTAGGTCAATCGACGGTCCGTCGATTGGAGTCGTTGGTCGAGTCTGCCCGGCAGGGTTTCACTAAAACAAGCATAACTCTTTACTCGGAGGTCGGATTTTAGCAAACTTGGTGGCATTGGAAAGAGGATTCAATTATCTATCATTTTATAGGTCGTAGGACACATAATTTCTTTTGTGCTAAAAGTTATGACCATCTGAAGTTGACCCATCAACAATTTTCAGCTAACTGGCTACTGACCCTCATCTACTGTTAGACCTACGGACCGTGGATTGAATGACGGTCCGTGATGGTCAACCGTAGTTAGGGACTGAAGCTGGGCTTTAGGGGCATCGATCCATGGACACGAACCACGGTCCGTGACCTGACCTACGGACCGTAGTGTAACATCCGGCGATTTGAAATAATTATGAAGAGGTTTAGAATTGGAAATAGTCATTTTTTTTTCAAAGATTTATAAAATCTGGAAATTTGGCTAAGTATGGAAAAAGTTGAGTTTTTGGACAACTTTGAGCAGTCATAACTTCTAGCTCAGGATGAGTTAAGTGTAGTTCCAGTTATGGTTGCAAATCTCGTGTAATGATATTTCCAACGCCACCAAGTTTGCTCAATTCCGAGTTCGTATGAGTGAGTTATACCCTTTGGAAGTTGAGCAGTTGGCAGAGAAATCCATCCGGAAATTTTAAGGGTATTTTGGTCTTTTCCCCTAGCCAATTGTTTTGGTTATATTGTTGTGTTAGACTGATTTTTAGATCAGTTTGTTCTTTTTTTAAAAGAGTGAGAGTTAGGGTTTTGAGTGAAGAAGAGAAGAAGAAGAGAGGAAGAGGAGAAAGAGCAGATCAAGCAAGTTTCCGTCGTGGATATCGTCGGGGGTGATCCCTACTAGGTATGTGAGTTCATAGTGTGGGTTGGTTCTTTCCCCCACACGCCAAACTCATTTTATTATTGAGAAAAGTTTGTGGTTGTTCTTGTTGAAAGTTGTTGGGTGTGTTGTTGATGTTGTTGTTTGTGTTGTTGAAGTCCTTTGTTGTTTTGGGAATGTTTCCGGTTGTGGTTTTGAGTTGAAATCTATTGTATGATGAGGGGTTATGATTCTAAGTGGTTGGGGTTGAAACCATTGAAGTTTAGAAGGTTTAGAGTTAGAGAAAAGAGGGAGAAAAGTCGAGTTTTCTAGGGAAGAGAATGGTGCGTCGCGCCTGCTAGCGCGCCTCAAAAGGGGTTCTAAACTTTCCCCCTTGGGGCGGCGCGTTTAGCAGAGCGCCAGCAAGCCCCCTTTGAACTTTGAGGGCTGGCGCTCCGCGCCTTGCAGAGCGCCAAGGACACCAAGTTCCCTCATTCTTTTCACACTTTCTCATGCATGTTCCATGGTATTATACCTATGTTTCATAGTTGTTTTCGACACTCCAAGGTACGTCTAAGCGTCAAGAACTCATCCATAAACATGTGATCATATACCTTGAATCCACAATCCAATTCAAGGCGAGTTAGTATCAAGTCAAAGTGAAGTTAGAGTCAAGTCAAGTAAAGAGTTTAGAGTTTCAAGCTAAGTAAAGAGTCTCAAGTTTCAAGTTAAGTCAAGAGCATAAGTTGAGTTCATTTCTCAAAAGTTATTAGGGAACTATGTATTCCCAAAGAAGTTTCTAAATGTTTTTACATTTGAGTAAGAAAGGAACTATGATTCCAAAAGAGCCTTTGGGCTAGTTTTCAAGAAAAAGGGAACATTGATTCCAAGTGAGCCTTTGGGCTAGATTTTGAGTAATTATCTCGTACTAAAGAAAGATGTGTTAAAAACACTTATGAGCTAAAGTATTTTTTTTTGGGAGTAGTCTTGAGCACCAAATTGGGGACACGAGTTCATATTAACTCAACTCTCCATAAGAACCATGTAGCCAACATGGGAGTTAACGGGTCATACTTTTTTGATGAATCCGTAAAGATTAAGCTAGTGGATCCACTTAGTAAAGTTAGCTTCCTATATCAAGTGGGACTTCATTCATGCATTGCACAAGTAGACCTTGAGAGGAAGCATGGTATTTTCATGATATTATAAATATGATTTTTCGTCATGTTTTAAGAGTTTTACAAGCTTTATATATCGCATGTGTCTTATTGCTTTATATATTGAGTTCAGTTATTCATGAGTTGAACAGAGCCAAGGTAAGTGTTCTCTTGTACTTTTTTCAAGCTTAAGTTGTGGTTTAGCTTGCTAGCTCGCATACTCGTACATTCCATGTACTGATGCCAGTTGGCCTGCATCTTATGACGATGCAGACACAGGTACCCCGGATTAGCATCCTGCACGCCGTTGATCCACTTGAGCACTCCAGAGTCAGTAGTGAGCCTCTTTGCTTTCCGGAGGCCTCGGTTATTTTGTGTTCCTAGTTTTGTTTCGTTAGGATGTTGCGGGGTCTGTCCCAATATCCATCTCAGTATTTTTAGAGGCTTCATAGATAGTCAGTCAGTTAGTATTTAGTCTCTCATCTATGTATATATGTAAATATTCTATTTTGAGACCCGAGTTGCCCTTTTGGGCCAGATTTTATCAGTTAAGTTGTTTTATGTCTTTGCATGGCATTGAGTTATTCTGTTGAGTCAGGTTTCCGCTGAGTTAAGAAAGCCAAGCCAAGGGTTCACTTGGGACCAGCAATGGTCTCCGGGTGCCGGTCCCGCCCAGGTTGTAGGCTCGGGGCGTGACACATAGGTCCGACCGTGGGTCAACACTTGGCTGAATTTCTGACTGAGTTATAAGGGAGTTTGTTGACACGAACCACGGACCTGCAGGACGGACCGTGGGTCCTCCTACAGTCTGTGGATGGTGCCCGTGAATGCCACCTGCAACACCAAAAATTTGCAATCTGGTCTATTTTCTGATAAGGGTGTTACAAAAATCCAGAATTCTGGATCATCAAAAATTCATAGATTATAGCACATGAATATCGGCAAAATGGGGGTTTACCTGCTTTGGGTTCATTTGAACTTGAAAATGGGCACATTTCTCTGTCAGGACACCCTACCTCCAGTACTAAGGTCTTAAGGGAAGTCTATGAAAATTTTCAGCAAAAAAATTTTGAAAATTCAGATCACCAAAAATCCTTGAACTATACCACACAAAAATTAGCAAAATGGGGGTTATGCGCTTTGGGGCTCGTTTAAACATGAAAATGGGCTTATTTGCACGTCGGGACCAACTGGCTACATTACTAAGGTATTAACGGACGTCCACGAAAACTTTTGGCAAAAAAATCTGAAATTCGGATCACCAAAAAAATCATGGACTATAATAGCACACGAAAATTTGTAAAATGGAGGTTTACTTGCTTTGGGACTCGTTTGAACTTCAAAATGGTCTCGTTTACCCGTGGGGACCAACTAGCTCCATTACTAAGGTCTTAACGGACATCTATAAAAAAATTTGGCAAAAAATAATCCAAAATTCTGGATCACCAAAAATTCATAGACTATAACACATGAAAATAGGCAAAATAAGGGTTTACCTGCTTTGGGGCTCGTTTGAACTTGAAAATGGGCCCATTTTCCTGTCGGGACAAACTGACTCCATTACTAATGTCTTAACAGGCGTCCATGAAAAATTTTGGCAAAATAAATATGGAATTTTGGATCACGAAAAATTCATGGACTATAACAAACGAAAATCGGTAAAATGGGGGTTTACCTGCTTTGGGGCTCGTTTGAACTTGAAAGGGGGCCGTTTACCCATCGGGACCAACTGGCTCCATTACTAAACTAAAGTCTTAACGGAAGTCTATAAAAAAAATTGGCAAAAATAAATCCGAAATTCCGTATAACCAAAAATCCATAGACTATAGCACATGAAAATCGGTAAAATAGGGATTACCTTCTTTGGGTTCGTTTAAACTTGAAAATGGGCCCGTTATCTCGTGGGGACCAACAATCTCACTTGCTTAGATCTTAACGGACATCCATGAAATTTTTTGGCAAAAACAAAATCCAGAATTTTGGATCATCTAAAATTCATGGATTATAGCACACGAAAATCGGCAAAATAGAGTTTTACCTGCTTTTGGGTTCATTTGAACTTGAAAATGGGCACGTTGGTCCATCGGGACACCTTGGGTCCATTACTAAGGTCTTAACAGATGTCCATGAAAGGTTTCGGTAAAAAAAATCTGAAATTCCAGATCACCAAAAATCCTTGAACTAAGCCACACGAAAATTAGCAAAATGGGGGTTTAACTGCCTTGGGGCTCGTTTGAACTTGAAAATTGGCTCATTTGCACGTCGAGACCAACTGACTCCATTACTAAGGTCTTAACGGACGTCCACGCAAAAGTTTTGGCAAAAAAAAATTGAAATTCGGATCACCAAAAAATCATGGACTATAATAGCACAATAAAATCGGCAAAATGGGGATTTACTTGCCGATTTACCCATGGAGACCAACTAGCTCCATTACTAAAGTCTTAACGGACATCTATCAAAAAAATTGGCCAAAAAAACTGAAATTCTGGATCACCAAAAACCCATAGACTATACCAAATGAAAATCGGCAAAATAAGGGTTTACCTAATTTGGGGCTCGTTTGAACTTGAAAATGGGCTCGTTTGCCTGTCGGGACAAATTGGCCCCATTACTAATGTCTTAACGGGCATCCATGAAAAATTTTGACAAAAAAAATCCTGAATTCTGGATCACCAAAAATCCATGGACTATAGCACATGAAAATCGGCAAAATGGGGGTTTATCGACTTTGGGGCTCATTTGAACTTGAAAATGGGCTCGCTTACCCATGAGGACCAACTACTCCATTTCTAAGGTCTTAACGGACGTCCATGAAAATTTTCAGTGAAAAAAATCTAGAATTTCGGATCACCAAAAATTCATGGACTATAGAAGACGAAAATAGGCAAAATGGGGATTTACCGGCTTTGGGGCTCGTTTGAACTTGAAAATTGGCTCGTTTGCCCGTGAGGACCAACTGGCTCCATTGCTAAGGTCTTAACGAAGGTCCATGAAAAATTTCTGCCAAAATAAATCTGGAATTTTGGATTACCAAAAATCCATGGACTGTAGCACACGAAAATCGCCAAAAGGGGATTTTACCTGCTTTGGGGATCGTTTGAATTTGAAAATGGGATCGTTTTCCCATCGGGACAAACTGGCTCCATTATTAAGTTCTTAACGGACGTCCATGAAAAATTTTGGCAAAAAAAATCTGGAATTCCGGATCATCAAAAATTCATGGACTATAGCACATGAAAAATTGGCAAAATGGGGGTTTACCTTGTGACAACCCAAATCTACACCCTGGACGTGGCCAACACTTAAGAACCATTGTTGGTCCCTAAGCGAACCCTCATCCTGGCTGACAACAAGTGGAAGACTAACTTAAGCATGCAACAGCTTAAAACTGAATAAAATTCAATAAACTCGACTTTTCAAAACTTTAAATCAAATGAACAACTTAGAATAAAAATAATATATTCAACTCACCATAAAATATGCACTTATGTCTTTAAAACATTTAATAAAATAAATGAATAATACAGACTTCTCAACTATACTGACTATCTATGAAGCCTAATAATACGGATGGAAGTCGGGACAAGACCCACGACATCCTGACTAGACTGAAAAGTAAATGAAATCCTCCAAAACAAGGAGGCTTACCATAGCTAACTCAAACTTTCGGATGTATCAACGAAGCTCCTATTGATGATCCTGAATACCTGTGTCTACATCAAGAGAAGATGCAGGCCAAATGGCCCAATACATGGAATGTACGAGCATGTAAGAGGAATTCTAAAGCATAACATAAGCTTGAAACTTGAT
>NW_006239163.1:556432-557505 GCF_000226075.1 Solanum tuberosum
TAGGACCTGAATTACTAAGTGGATCCACTAGTCTATGCGAAAATGATTCATCTAAAACGTATGACCCTTTTCTACCCATGATGGCTACATGGTTTATGGAGACTTGAGTTATCTGAACTCGCATCCCCATATCGGTGCTCAATACTACTCCCAAAATATACTTAGCTCATATGTTTGTAAAAACAAAACTCTTTCTGTGACTTGAGATAATTGCTCAAAAACTTAGCTCAAAGGCTATCTTGGAAATCAAGGTTTCCTCTCTTGCTTTATTGTGAAAGCATTTACTCTTTAACTGAAAACTAGCCCGAAGACTCTTTACTGAAAAACTAGCTCAAAGGCTTTCTACTGAAACACTAGCTCAAAGGCTCTTTTGAAAATCTCAGTCTTCCGTTCTTATTTAAATGTGAAAAACATTTTAAACTCTTTTTGGGAATACATAGTCCCCATATACTTTTAAAGAATGAACTTCAACTTTACTCTTTACTGAACTCAAAACTTAAGTCTTAGAACAAAGTTTAAACTTTTGTAAAAGACTTCTTAAAATATGATTCATGCCGAATGATGGGCATGAACGACTCAATGCAAGGTTTTCAATAACCATAGATAGAATTCAATACTTGGAACTCAAGAACTTCAATGATACTACTCATCTCAAGACTGTTCGACTTATAGTGTTCATGCGGAATTATGGGCATGAAATATTCAACTCAAGTACTCAAAGATACTTCTCAAAAGGGATTAGGAACTCAACACTTAAAGGGTTAGAACTTGAAGATACCACTTCTCTGAAGGATGCTCAACTTACGAAGTTCACGGAATTAAGGGCATGAAACAACTCGACTCGATGGTCTACATAACAAGTCATGCTCACTTATTCGAGTCTTGAAACAAGTTATTAGAAGTTGTAGAAGACTCCTCAAAAGACTCATGGGGACTTTCTAAAAAATGATTGAAAGAACTCTCAAAACATGAATCTCAACTCTACCTGGAATTTGATTTATGAATTCAAGGTTGTGATTTGTGATGAGAAAGGTCTCATGATGTTTAGGAATGATTTTAGATAGCTAAACATG
>NW_006239163.1:557672-568062 GCF_000226075.1 Solanum tuberosum
GGGGAGCAAGTCTGCGACGCGGACTTGCGTGCCAGATCACACTCGACTTACTCCTTCTTCGTTTTCCAGCCCCAATTCGCCTAAATTCGATTCTCTTTCTCAATCTGAATCTCTCTTTAGATTTAGATACCCAACACATGTACACTAGAATCTAACTCTAACCCCTCTATAAATCGACACATTAACCTCAAGAACTCCTCAATCTCAGCCCAATTCAAGAACGAAAGCAAATTCATGAATACATAACAAGAACATCAAAGCTTCAACTTTTAGAACGAATTTAAAGCTGAAATTAACATGATTGGCGTGTGGGTGAACAAACCCAACACTATGGAACCTTACATACCTGAAAGAATTATCCTATTGAAGCAACTTGGAGGAAAACCTTCAAAGATGAACCCTAGCCTTAGCGTTTCTTGAATCCCTTGAGCGTAGAATCTTTGGAGTTGATGAAAGGGTTTAGATTTAAGAAAACTGATTTTCTACACGTTTAGGGCAATTTAGATGACCTCCTAAGGGTTTTTAGGACTAAAATACCCTTAAAGAAATAACTAAAATGAGCTGGGAGTCGGAATAATTTTTCACCAGGCAGTGAGGTCTAAGTTGGCTCCGCGGCGCGGCGCTATCGTGTTAGATTTTTGTAATGTTGAGTACATTTATGCTAACTAAAATTATTTTGTGTTCCCAAATTAGAAAAGAAGAAAAATTTATATATGTTGGTGATTCTAGAACTACTCAAGTTCTTGGAATGGAAAAGTTCTTCTTATTAAACTCACATATGAAAATATTGAAACTATTTGAGATGGTGCATGATTTTAATATTTGTGCTAGATTGATGCTTATGGATTTATGAGAAAAGATTGAATGAATGTTTATTTGAATTTGATAATGTGTTAACAAATGTTATTATAGACAATGATGATATGTTGAGCATGATTTATTTGTGGTCAATATTGTTCATTATGAAATACTAGTGATTACATTTACTTGATTGATTCATTTGAATTATGACAAGAACTTAAACTTGTATTTTTTTAATTAGTTTTACTTTAATAGTACACATTGTATATTTCTATAAAAACTTGAAGTGTGACGTTTGTGTTGGAATTGTGCATACTAAAAATAAAATAAAATTATATGCTTGTGTTTAGAGTATTTAAATTGTTCAAAATAACTCTTTATATTTTTTGTGAGACTTGTATAAATAATGAGTAAAGGTGACAAATGTTATTGTGTTACATTTATTGACTATTTCTCTAGATATGCTAAAGTAATTTTTTTGTTAAGAAATAAAAATGGAGTCTTTGATATATTTTAATATGTTATTGTGGCATACAAAATTGAAAACTTTATGAAAATTGAAAAAGTTATCCCTCTGTTATGAAATATTTGAAAGTGTAGGGGGGTCTTGCTAAGGTTGTGCTACATGATACTAAGAAAGGAAAAACCGAATTTAAGATTTTGGATTGTATGCTAATAAATGTTGCATATAAATATTTGTGGTAATCAATTGTGATTTGTTTGAATGCAATGTCAGAGTTGGGAAAAATAAAATACAGTATTGTTGAGTTTTTAAAAGTGAAAATACTTCCAATGTTCTTGTTGTTGAAAATGATATTGATTTTTGATACATTATCTTGAAAAGAGTCTTTTGTAATACATGAGATGTACAATAAGTACAATACTAAATAAATTGAATATTTTGTTGTACAAAAAGGGTACAACATATGATGAAAAAGGTAACAGAAGTTGGTACATTTTTGTGAATGCCATAATATAAAAACAATTAATTAGAATTAGTTGTTGTGCAGTTGATTGGCAATGAGACTAAGTTGTTAAGACAACTATTATTGTGTATTCCAGTTGCAATAAAACCAATTTTTATGTGACTAAATTAGATACAAGTGTTTGAGACACAATGTGATGAAAATGTTGCAGTGAGATGAATTGTTTACGTAAATAAATAATGTGTAGTCGAAGGTGAATCTGATCAATTCACTGACTAAATGAAACATCGAGGGGAGTAAGACTTTAGTCAATTGAGAAGACCAACAATGATGGTCAACCTATGTGATTGGAGATCCCATGAATTAGGTTCATATGGTTAATAACAAGTCATTAGTTGATCAAGTAAGCACTATAAAAGTATGTCCCTCTTATGATGTGTGAATGTAGTGCAACAGTTTGCAAGGCAAAGTGAGGCTGAGTTAAGCTCTTAATCCAAGTCATATCCTTTATAGGTGGTGTATTGCTCTGCAGAATACACTTGATGATTGGACCTATATGAGTGTGAAGTGGTGCCGCTTCTATGAAATTGTGACAGATTTCTAGAGCACTCATGAAATATACCAGGACACATGCATGGCCTCTTAGCATAAAACACTGGACTTATAAAAGAATTATTGGTTCATAGAAGTTCTAAACTTCACCAATTGTTCTGTAAGTTTGATCTTGTTCTATCTAGGTCTGGTTCATAGTCTATGGATACCAGATTCGATGCATTAGACTCATATGTGAAAATAGCAAGTCTTCTTATTTCATTATATTCCTTAATATTTCTTTTGAGATATGTAGGGGATTGTTGGAAAAATGATTCTAGTATCTCAAAATGAATTATTTTATTTCCTGTTATACTTGAAAGAGAATATTATTTTATGTCCTAAATATTTTCTCTCCATAAATAATATTCTATTGCCATTATTATTATCCTTTAATTAGTCATTATTTTCTGTCATAATATGGCCGTTACCAAATGTCTCTTTGCTAAAATGAGTTGCCTTCAATTCATTAATTTTGTTCAATGCCTTTTATGGCTTTTGACTATTTCAACCATTGACATATTAGATATGTTACTAATTTCCTATATAAATCTAATTCTTACTAATGGTGAGTAAGAGTGGATACAAGATAACAATTTTTCTTTTAATATATTCTTATGCTGGTTTTCTTTCTATTGGATCTTTGTTAGTTTCTAGCTCCTAGTTTTATACTAGAAGAGCTTGTTGAATCTAGGGGATACACCCATACCGGGTGAAATATCCTTAAGGACAGTATCTTTCGACACGCCTCAAGCTATTAGAATTTTCTATAAGAGTTATTGGTGAAGTACAAGCTTTGGTGAATTCGGTACAAGTATTCGTCAAGAAGGTATTTTCCGTAAGATTTACAAAACTTCTTGTATGCATGTCTCAGTTAGTTTCTCAATGATAAAGAGAACTAACACATATATTTCATTCATAGTTTATGTATAAAAGTTATTTGGGAAATTTGTGAAAATCATTTGTTGGTTCATCGTCAATTTACTTTCTGACTTGGGTATCTTCTTTTTATCCTTTTCTTTTCATTTGTGCTTGTGGTTATTTCTCCTTAGATTTGTTGTCTAAGAAATGTTGTTTTGTTAGATTCATAATATAACTGTGTATAATTTGTGTTTTCTGGCATTTCTGCAAACAAAAAAAAAGGTGTCTCAAAAAGATTGGCTATAGATTACTCAGATTGCCAATTTGGGGTTTCGAAAAAAATTGATTCTTTTACTATACTCTGGTCATCTGTATAGTAGTAGGATTTATAGTTAGTGAAGTTTGGGTGGCCACTCCTTACCTTTATCTTCTAGTTTTAAATGCCAACAACCTTTTTAATTAGGGTACATTGTGAGTGTTGATTACACTTCTTTTAAGTCGATGGTCTATCAGAAACAACATTTCTATATACCCACAAAGGTAGGGATAATGTTTGTGTAATCTTATCCTCTCTCAAACCCACTTGTGGCATGACACTTAGTTTGGCGTTGTTGTCATTATTGGATTTTAAAAGGTGTGAATGGAAAATAAAGAATTGCGACTTTTATGAAGAGTTGTGACTTTAATGAAAAGTTGCTACTTTTAATGAAAACTTGCGACTTTTATGAAAAGTTATGACTTTTATAAAAAAGTTTTGACTTTAATAAAAGTTCCGATTTTCATGAAGAGTTGTGATTTTTATGAAAAATTGTGACTTTTATGAAAAGTTGCAACTTTTCCGTTTTGAACACACTCTTTAAATTTTGTTATTTCTTACCAAGTTCTTCAAAGTTTTTGTTTCTTACCAAGTTCTTTAAAGTTATTATTCTAATTATCTTAGAAACACAGTTCAACAACAGTCATGAGTGTGTTATTAGGTTTTGAGAATGTTTACGTTGAGTAGATTTACTTCTCCTTCCTTGTACTAGCCAAAAATAATCTAGACGCAAAGATTGTTTCATCTTCTCTTGCTGACATTAAATGCAAGATTTTCCCTAACTATTATAAGGTGTTATCTTTCAATCGATTAGGTCTTAAATATGTATATCCAAACAATAGGTTTTGCTTTTAAAATGAGCACATATCGATCAACATCTATGGTTAAATCGGATCAACACATTATTTCTATTGTACTTACTCATGTTACTGGAGTTATCTAATAAGACAAGTTGTATTTGGTTTCATCAGATTGTCCCATTCCATTAAGAGTTGGCTGTATGGATCAAAATGTTAGTCATGGTGTTGAACCTGTAAACAATATGAAGCCTCCAACTACTCCAATGGCATTGGTTGTGGAGTGTGCAAGATGTTTCAAATGGAGGTACATACCTACAAAGGAGAAGTATGAAGAAATAAGGGAACACATTTTGGAACGGCCCTTCTATTGTGAAACAACTCGTGAATGGCATTCTAATAAACAATGTGACGATCCACCTGACCTCACTGAAGATGAAAGCGGACTCAAGTGGGCAATTGATACGCCTAATATTCCTCAGCCTCCCCCAGGGTGGGAACGTGTTATAAAATTCAGAACAAAAAGAAACACCAGAATTGCTGATGTGTATGTCTTGCATCTTTTTCACTATTCATTTTACTGTTAATACGTAGAACAATTATTGATGCTTTCCTTGTAAGCTAGGGCCCTTGGCACTAATGTGCAAAATAAATGTCGTAGTTTTTAATTTTTTTCTTTTCATGATTTACAGGTATTATAATTCGCCATCTTATCAGCAGCTTCGTTCCAAAATTGAAGTTGAAAAGTATGTTCATATTATAAGTTAAACCTGATTTTCGGAATGTGTTTCTTTTCCTAATTCTTTCTTTGATTGGTCTAAATTGCGTGCAGTGATAATAGGGAATATGTACATCATTTGCATTTTATGTTGTGGTGTTGCTTAATAGTCTTTCTTTGCAGGTACTTGGAGCAACATCCGGAATATGCAACACAAAGTGCAAAGCTGGATCAGTTCTCATTTCAGATCCCAAGACTACTAGAGGAAGATTATGTTGTAAATGGTGGTATGAATTTGTATTAGACATGCTTAAATTAGAAGTAAGATCGATGTTGCATTATTCTGTGATTACAATTAAATGTGTCATGCCTGGAAATAAGGAAATTAACAAAGCATTCAAGTTTTACTCATTGTTTGTGTTTGGATTAATTGATTTTCTGCTCGGAAAAACCATAAAGTTCATAGCTAAAAGTTTTCTGAAATAAATGCAAAAGAAAAAAGATTCTTCATTTAGGATACTTGATGTTCACCAAAAGTACATATATTCACCATTATTTGTCTCACATTTAGTGCTTAATTTTAATGTCTTTTGAGTATTGATTATATCACAATGTGCTTAATGTTATATTTTTATTGTGTTGGAACAGAGTGGTACAAAGATAGAGAAATTTCAAGCATAAACGAATTGAAATGGAAAAGAAAGGGAAGTAAAAGGAAAAAGCGGGATGAGTGGGGAACAATCGTTTTGTTCCTCAAAAAAATTCAAGCAAGCAACGAACAAACAGTTGCGATGACATCGGTGTCGTAAAGGTGGTGCAAAGAATTGCTGATGAATCGATCTGATTTGGCCTTTTGGTACTTTTAGTCTATGCTGCATCCTAGCTAAACAATTCTTGTAAAATCAAATTTGGTTAAGTTGGACATATGTATGTTGTAATGTCCTTGATACTTATCAACTAATAGCTTTTACTGGTGTGATTTTTCATGTATTAATTAAAGTTCATTCCATTTGCTATCAAAATGTGGTTTAATTACCATCAATTAAGAGGCTGAAGTATTTACATTTGTATAATTTACTTATGGAAGTTGAAAGTAGCACAAGATTCAAGTTTCTAGTTAATATTAGTTTCTGGACACGTGCTCTACACGTGTATTCCTTGCATCGATACACATTTTTTAAAGTAATATAAGCAACATCAATATTGGTAAATAATAAGTTACACAAAAATTCATTTGAAACATACAAGCTCAGACATGATTGTAGACCATCACTCCATCTATTTGTATAACATATTTATTTCATATATTTAATACATTAATCTATAATACCAATAAATTTAAATTTACTTATTGTGGGATTTAGTTCCTAATGAATGTCAATGCTAAAAAGAGAAATAAAAAATTGCAAACAAAAACAAAGACATATTACAACAGAAAAATTAAAATATTTTAGTATGTCATTACACATGCATCTTGATTGAAGCTATGCAAAGGCTTGATGGCAACTCTTTTTCTCAACTCATGTCAAAAAAATTAAATAGATTTTTCTACTTCTTTTTCATATTCCATAGGCAGATTCACTTCAACTTTGTAACAAATTTTCGTTTAGCCAAAGGGTTCCCGAAATAGGTATACAAAACTTTATTTGCAAAACAAAATAAGTGATCAACTTTAGTTAAGAGTAGTGCTACAAAAGGAAAACTTGTTTTCATCTTCTCTATAGTGCAAAGTTTGCACATCTAGTGATGGTATATTCTCAGGGCAAAAATTAGTGCATCCAAAAGATAAGAAAAGCTTTATACTCAACCAAACTGTTATATACGTCCAAAAATCTGTTCAAAAGTTGTGACTTTAATGAAAAGTAGTGACTTAGATGAAAAGTTGCGACTTTCATGAAGAGTTGTGACTTTTATGAAAAAATATGACTTTTATGAAATGTTGCAACTTTACCGCAAGGTTGTGATTTTTCCGAAGGGTTGTGACATTTTCGATAAGGCAAAATAAGCACCCGTTCACACTACCCTTTGTTGTCTATAAATAGAGGGGATCCTCTAATTTTTCAACAATGAATTTCTGTACTTTGTCTTCTACTATTAAATATAGTATTTTAAGTGTACTTTACTACTCTTGAGTGGTTTGTTTACACCGTGGTTTTAGGTTGTAACACCTCGCTAATTGAAAGAACAAAAATTAGAAAGAAACTGTTTTGGAAATAATCAAATTAGGAAAGTTTGATAAAGTTAAGCAAAATATGAGTTTTGGGTCAACTTCAAACGACCATAACTCCTAACACATGATGTGTTAGGTGTGATACAAGAAACCGTAGGAAATATCTTTGAATTATCTTTCCAATGCCACCGAGTTTGCTCGATTACGAGTTAGTATGCGGGAGATATGCCCATTTGAAGTCGGGTTGTCTAGACAAGGAAAGTCACAGCCGGATTTTAGAAGGGTATTATGGTCTTTTCACTACCCAATTAATTAAATTCATTTTTGGTAATTAAGTTGGGGTCTAAACTGAATTGGTTCTGTTTACGCTTCATAAAATTAAGTTAGGGTTTTGAGAGAAGAGAAAAGAAGAGGAGAAGAAGCGAGGATTCGTCGCGTTCTTGAAGTTAAGCTTGTGGATTTCGCCAAGGGTTGATCCCTACGAGGTATGTGAGATCACATAGTGTTGGGTTCGTTCAACCACATGCCAATCATGATTTAATTCCGCGAAATTATGTTCTTGAAAGTATTGAAATTGAGTTCTTGATGGGTTTTGTTGAAGTTCTATTGGGTCCTTGATTGTTGAAGTTGTTGAGAAGTTCTTGAGTTAAATTCATGAAATTTGATGTTGTTTTGAGTGGGTTCTTGTATACTTTGGTTGTGTATTCGAATCTAAGCGTTTGGGGAAGAAACTAATTGAATCTAGAGGGTTTAGAGTTGAAAAATGAGCAAGAAAAATCGGAGTTTTTTGGGCAGGGGTGTGGGGCGCCGCGCCACTCAGAGCGCCCCACTTTGGGGTCTGTCATTTGGGCTCTGGGACGCCGCGCTTGCCAGTGCACCCCAACCCAGACTCTGCAGTTTAGCCTCTGGCGCCCGGCGCCACTCAGAGCTCTAGGGTCGCCAGGCCTTCTACCCTTTCCCACTTCTTCCATTTGAGTTCCCTCGAATCGTACCTATGTTTCCTACTTGTTTTCTACATTCTAAGGTACGTCTAAACATCATGATATCAACTATAACATGAAGTCATGACCTTTGAATCCATAAACAAATTCAAGGTAGAGCTAAGAGTCAAGTCAAGAGAGTTCTTAGAATCTTTTCAAAGTCTTTTACAATCATTTTAATCTTGTTTTAAAGACTTAAGCATTGAGTTGAGAAAGAATAAAGTCGAGTTCATTTAATTTCTTTTAAAATGAAGTATGGGACTAAGTACTCCCAAAGAGCAAATGTTTTCACATTTAAGGTGAGAGGAAACACCGATTTCCAAATGAGTTTTCATGAGTAGTTTTGAGTTCCATCTCTTTTAAGAGATAAGCTTTTTGAGTAATAACATCAAATCACAGAGAAGGAGTTATATTTTTAAATATATAAGCTGAGTATATTTTGGGAGTAGTATTGAGCACCGATATGGGGACGAGTTCATAATAACTCAAGTCTCCATAAACCATGTAGCCATCATGGGTAGAAAGGGTCATACTTTTTAGATGTTTCCTTAATACGTTTTAGCATAGACTAGTAGATCCACTTAGTTGAGGCATTCTATATCCCGACAAGTTATAGGAAAGTTTTGGCAGCGTTGGCGAGACGTTGTATCATCACATAGCTCATAGTGATGGTTGTCGGTTAGAGAAACTCCCACAAATTTATATTACTTTATTAGATACATAAATTGAGTTGCTATTGTATTTCTCCACTATATTGAGTTGCTATGTACTGTTTAAATTTTTTATATAAACTGTCACACCCCGAGCCTACACCCTGGACGTGGCCGGCACTCGGAGACCATCGCTGGCCCCAAGCGGACCCTTGGCCTGGCTTACTTAACTCAGTGGAAGACTCAACTCAATGCAATAGTTTAAATGATAACATCTTAGCCAAAATGGCAACTTATGTCTCAAAACAAAGTATCTGCAAATACATAGATGAGAGACTCAATACTAACTGTCTGACTGTCTATGAAGTCTCTGTAATACTAAGATGGATGTTGGGAAAGATCCCACAACATCCTAATAAAGAAAAAAAAACTAGGAAAGTGAAATAAAAAAGTCCTCCGGAATGCAAGGAGGCTCACGACTGACTCTAGAGTGCTCAACTGGATCAACGGCGCGCTGGATGCTGATCCTGGTTACCTGCGTCTGCATCATAATAAGATGCAGGCCAACTGGCATCAGTACATTGAATGTACGAGTATGCGAGTTGGAATGTTAACAACAACTTAAGCTTGAAAGGAGTACAAAGGAACACTTACCTTTGGCTTTGTTTAACTCATGAATAATTGAACTCAATATAAAGCAATGAACACATGCAATATATGAGAAAACTTTATAAAACAATAAAAGCAACGTAGTTCGTTAAAGGAAATACAGTAACAAACTCAACTTTACTCATATAATAAAAATAATATAGTTTCTATGGTAGATTCTCTAACCGACAACCACCACTGTGAGCCTAAGTGGTGATACAACGTCTTGCCCACGCTGCCAGTACTGGCCTATACTTTGCCGTTATATAGAACGCTTAACTTAGTGGATCCACTAGCTTAACTTATGTGATCATCTAAAAAGTATGACCTATTAATACCCATGATGGGTACATGGTTTATGGAGACTTGAGTTAACATGAACTCGCATCCCCATATTGGTGCTCAATACTACTCCCAAAATATGATACTAGCTCTTTATGTTTGAAACATACTTCTTTCTGTGATTTGAGATAATCAGTCAAAACATAGCTCAAAGGCTATCTTGGAATCGATGTTCCCTTTTCTCGCTCAAATGTGAAAACATTTATAAATTCTTTGGGAATACTTAGTTCCCTAATAGGTTTTTGAGAAATGAACTCAACTATTTACTCTTTTGCTTAACTTGAAACTTAAGTCTTAAAACAAAGTTGAAACATTTGCAAAAGACTCTTGAAAACTTTGATGACTTCACTTGACTTGACTCTTACTTTACTTGAATTGACTCTTAACTTTCCTTGAATTGAATTATGGATTCAAGGATTATGATTTGTGATAGGAAAGGTCTATTGATGTTTAGGAATGATTTCGAATAGCTAAACTTGAGAAAAGTTACGAAATCAACGTCTTGGAACAAGTCCGCGATGCGGAGATGTTTTAAATAATTATTCACGAAATTAAATTTTGAGACAGAGGAGTCCGCGTCCTCTTCGCGA
>NW_006239163.1:570422-589409 GCF_000226075.1 Solanum tuberosum
GCAGAGCAGATTTTTGTTCACAGGGGGAACAAGTCCGCGACGCGCACTTGTTTCATGAACCTTACTCGACTTTTTCCTTCTTCGTTTTTCAGCCTCAAACCACCTAAATTCGATTATCTTCCTCAAATTCATTTTAGATCCTAATACCCATCGTATGTACTCAAGAACCTAACTCAAGGTAACTCTAAAACACAATGTAAAGATCTCGGAAACTCCACAATTCAACCCAATTCAAGAACAACATTCAAATTCAAGAATTCATGTCACGAACATCAACTTTCAAACTCTTTTAGGACGAATTGTGCTGAAACTAAACATGTTTGGCGTGTGAGTGAATGAACCCAACGCTATGAGAGACTCACTCATTTACTAAAAATGGATTTAATTCATTGGGTAAGGAAAAGACCGAACTACCCTTTTAAATTCCGGATTGGGCATTTCTTCATTCGAACAGCCCAACTTACAAAGGACGTAACTCACTCATACAAACTCGGAATGATACAAACTCGGTGGCGTTGGAAAGATAAATCCAAGATCTTTCCAACCATATCTGGAAATACACCTAACTCATCCTGATCTAGGAGTTATGGTCGATTTAAGTTGACCAAAATCTCAACTTTTACATTACTTAAAAATTTCCAGATTTCCTTATACTTTCCAAAAAAGATTATTTCAAGTTCTGAGCTTCTTTCTAGCTATTTCAAGTTGCAAGATGTTACAATATCTCCCCATTGGGAACATTTGTCCTCGAATGAGATTACTCTTACTTGGCGAAGGGTGTAACATCAAGTTCAAACACCCAACAAGCAAATGCAAACAACATCATGCTCACTCACAATTTAAAGAGTAATGAGAAGAAAATTAGTACCTTGGTCTGCATTTTCTCCAGATTCAAAGAGATGTGGATATCTCTTTGAATATCTTTCTCAGCTTCCCATGTAGCTTCTTCAACAAATTGGTTCCTCCAAAAGACTTTGACTGATGCAACTTCTTTTGTTCTCAACTTGCGAACTAGGCGATATAAAATTTGAACTGGAATCTCCTCATAAAATAAATTTTCTTTAATCCCCACATTTTCAGTTTGTACTATCAATGAAGGATCTCCCATGCACTTCTTCAACATGGAGATGTGAAATACCGGATGCACTGCTGCTAACTCTTGTGGTAGCTCCAACTCATAAGCTACATTGCCAATCCTTTTGACTATGCGATAAGGCCCAATATACTGGGGACTAAGTTTCCCCTTCTTACCAAACCTCATGACACCCTTCATGGGTGAAACCTTCAAATACACCAATCATCTACTTCGAACTCTAGTGGCCTTCTTCTAACATCCGTGTAGGATATTTGACGACTCTGTGCCGTTTTCAACCTCTCTTGAATCACTTTAACCTTCTCCATAGCTTGATGGACTTAATCTGGCCCTATCAACCCTGTTTCACCAACTTCAAACCATCCAATAGGAGATATGCATCTTCTCCCATAAAGAGCTTCATATGGAGCCATTTGGATGCTAGAGTGGTAGCTGTTGTTGTAAGCAAACTAAATTAAAGGTAGGTGATCATCCCAATTACCTTTGAAATCAATCGCACATGCCCTCAACATATCTTCTAATGTCTGAATGGTACGCTCTGCTTTCCCATCTGTCTGAGGATGAAAGGCAGTACTCAAATTCACCTTTGAACCCAAGCCTTTTTGGAATGACTTCCAAAACTGTGCAGTAAATTGTGCACCTCTATCAAAAATAATGGAGACTGGAACCCCATGAAGTCTTACCACCTCTTGAATATAAAGTTTAGCATAATCTTCTACTGAGTTGGTAGTCTTTACCGGTAAAAGTGGGCTGATTTCGTCATCCTATCGACAATCACCCAAATAGAATCATGTTGTCTTGCTTCCAGAGCCAAGTCTATTGCTTTGTCACTTAGTTGGGCCCTAGAGTCATCCAAAGATGATAAAAGCAGGGTGACTACTTTGAAGTATTTGTAGGCTTCTGTTGATTCTTTCTGTATCTACAAGATTTCCTTACTTGTGAAAGTTTGATGATTATACAGCGTAAGCGCACACAAAGCTTGGTGAGTAGACTGTAAAGAAAGGTCATCTCCCTGGCTGAGGGATGAGGTAGGTTGCTCTGGATGAAATCCTAAATGAGCAATGACAAATCTCGCATATCCAAGTAATTGCTGCATATGCTATGATAGGTGGTAGAGGAGACGACTAAAAGGGCAGCTGCTTTTCATCATACACCTACATAACAGAACTTCACAATTTCATGGATACAAGTCGAATAGTCTTTTAAATGCTTCTATAAATAATATATCCCCAGCTTGCATAATTTTACACTTAAAAACTTATGAATTCCACATGTACTACGCCAACAAGGAACATGTTTCCGATGCTCCAAAAAGTGATCTTGTGGTGAAAAGACATTGTCAAGCTCAGGAAGATTATGAAGAAATGTTTTTGCATCAACGATGATGATACTGTTTGTCCTCTTTTATGGCCAGAAAAATGAAAACTTGCAGCATTTGAAAAGGAAGAGCTTATTGTGATGAACGACATAATAATCAAATGACCTTCACATTTCTTTTTACCAAGTTTCAATACAAGAATTTCTAATGCATAAAACTTTTAAAATGTCTCTAAAGCGTATGTTGGAATGTTTGATTAAAATGGTAATTAAGCAAATGGATACAGCATAAAAGCACATTTTACATGCATGCATAACTTTCTCTCTATTAAACACAACAATGAAATAAACAAAGTCATTATGGCTTTCTGGATCCTCCTCTTGTTTCATTAACCTTGATTGTGAGAAGCCCTAAGCTATGTATGTCATTTCTTTCTTAGAGCGCTCTAATCAAGACTACACATGTTTAGTGCTCCAATTTTAATGTCTTTTGAGTATTGATTATATCACAATGTGCTTAATGTTATATTTTTATTGTGTAGGAACAGAGTGGTACAAAGATAGAGATATTTCAAGCATAAACGAATTGAAATGGAAAAGAAAAAGAAGTAAAAGGAAAAGGCGGGACGAGTGGGGAACAATCGTTTTGTTCCTCAAAGAAATTCAAGCAGGCAACGAACAAGCAGTTGCGATGACATCGGTGTCGTAAAGGTGGTGCAAAGAACTACTGATAAATATGATTTGGCCTTTTGGTACTTTTGGACATATATATGTTGTAATGTCCTTGATCCTTATCAACTAATAACTTTTACTGGTGTGATATTTCACGTATTAATTAAAGTTCATTCCTTTTGCTATCAAGATGTGGTTTAATTACAATCAATTAAGAGGTTGCAGTATTTACATTTGTATACTTCATTCATGGAAGTTCAAAGTAGCACAAGATTCAAGTTTCTAGTTAATATTAGTTTCTAGACACGTGTATCCCTTGCATCGATAGACATTTTTTAAAGTAATATAAGCAACACCAATATTGGTAAATAATAAGTTACACAAAATTTCATTTGAAACAGACAAGCTCAGACATGATTGTACATTAAATATCAACAAATACAAAATTTGTACTTTATTAACTTAACCTTATAAGACTATAGTTGTAATAATTATTGTCTTGATTTCCTATTTCCTAACATCACACTTACTTTGAGACAATTTTTTAAATTAAAATAACACTCATTTTAGGACAGAAAACATATCAGTTATTACACCTCTAAACTTGTGACTCCCCACTGCAGAACATGTTTGGAATAGGAACAAGGTTTAACAAATAAGTACGCATATTCCAGTTAATCGTTTTAACAACAACAACACACTTGTATAATTCTATACATGGTCTGAAGAGGGTGGTGTATCCAAACTTTTACTCCTACCTTGGGGTAAAAAGTTGTTTCAAACAAATTCTCTTTTCAAAAAAATAATCTTTTTTCACATAAATTTTAAAAGAAATGCTAGAGTAAAAAGGTATGTCCACTAACCCGCGGGCTATCCCATGGGAGGTCCATCTGGGAAGCGTATGAGTCTATTATATTTATTAAAAAGAATAAAAATAACTTGAAGAGATTGGTAGGCACGACTAATCACATAGGTATCTAATCTTAAATTTTAATGAGTAATTGTAAATTATTTGAGTTCTGTGGATAATGGATCAATAGGAGTATAACATGTAGCCAACCTAATTGATTTAGATTTCAAAGAAAAATACATTAAAATATTAGATCAAATGAACTTAGATGAATGGAAAATTAGGATAAGCAAGAAAATAATGGCTTCTATTAGTCAAGATAGTTGTGTTGTTGTGACGATATATGTCGAAGATATTCTGCCATTAGTTATATTGGAAGAATAACTGGCTCCATTGCTAAGGTCTTAACGGACGTCCATGAAAAATTTCGGCAAAAGGAAATCCAGAACTCTGGATTACCAAAATGGGGGTTTACCTGGTTTGGGCTCGTTTAAACTTTAAAATGGGACTGTTTGCCCATGGGGACCAACTGGCTCCATTGCTAACGTCATAACATACGACCATGAAAAATTTTGACTAAAAAAAATTTGGAATTCCAGATCACCAAAAATTCATGGACTATAGCACACGAAAAATTGGCAAAATAGGGGTTTACCTGCTTTAGGGCTCGTTTGAACTTGAAAATGAGCCCATTTTACCGTCCAGACCAACTGGCTCAATTCCTAAGGTCTTAATGACTTCCATGAAAAAATTTAGCTAAAAAAAATTTGAAATTTCGGATCACCAAAAATTCATGGACTATATAGCACTCGAAAATTGGCAAAATGAGGGTTCACCTGCTTTGGGGGTCGTTTGAACTAGAAAATCAGCACGTTTGCCCATCGGGACCAACTGGCTCCAATACTAAGATCTTAACGGACGTTCATGAAAAATTTTGCTAAAAATATCCAAAATTCTGGATCACTAAAAATTCAATGACTATAGCACACGAAAATCGGCAAAATGGAGGTTTACCTGCTTTGGAGGTCGTATGAACTTGAAAATGGCCATGTTTACCCATCGGAACCAACTAGCTCTATTACTAAGGTCATAATGGACTTCCATGAAAAATTTTGGCAAAAAAAATTGAGAATTTCGGATCACCAAAAATTCATAGACTATAGCACATAAAAATCGGCAAAATGGGGGTTTACCTGCTTTGGTGTTCGTTTGAACTTGAAAATGGGTCTGTTTGCCCGTTGGGACTAACTGGCTCTATTGCTAAGGTCTTAACGGGCGTCCATGAAAAAGTTTGGCCAAAACAAATCCAAGAATTTTGGATCACCAAAAATTCATGGACTATAGCACAAAAAATAGACAAAATATGGGTTTAATTGCTTTATGGCTCGTTTGAACTTGAAAATGGACTTGTTTGCCCATATGGACCAAGTGCTTCATTGCTAAGGTCTTAACGTACGTCCATGAAAAATTTCGGCCAAAAAATATCCATAATTCTGGATCACCAAAAATTCATGGACTATAACAACACGAAAATTGACAAAATGGGGGTTTACCTACTTTGGAGCTCGTTTTGACTTGAAAATGGGCATGTTTGCCCGTCAGGACCAACTGGCTTCAACGCTAGGTTCTTAATGGACGTCCATGAAAAATTTTGGTAAAAAAAAAATCCTGCATTCCAGATCACCAAAAATTCATGGACTATGGCACACGAAAATCGTCAAAATGAGGCATTACCTTCTTAGGGGCTCGTTTGAACTAGAAAATGGGCACGTTTGCCTGTCAGGACCAACTTGCTCCATTAGGTCTTAACGGACGTCCATGAAAAATTTTGATAAAAAAACTTCTAAATTTTGGATCACCAAAAATTCATGGACTATTTCCTCAAGAAAAAAGCCAATCTGATTTTGGGGGGCATGTAGGCGGAGAAAGGCTGGGAAACTATAAGGTCTCGTAGGAAAAAGACAAAACGTAGGTAGGCTGCCACGCGGAGTGAGGGTAACTAGCCAATTCCCCAAGGTCTAGTAAACTAAGGTGGTAGTGCAGACAAGGTTAATTCACTCTGGGATTGGTAGTCCCGTCTGCTCTGACGTCGGAATAATCATTATAATACGATGATAGCACCTGATTAGCAAGAAATTCCCAGCTCTCCTCTTAGCAATGATCTGTCTAGGGCTACTTTCTAAACTGCGGATTCTGTAATAAGACCCTATTCATGGGCATTCTCCGACTTAGAATCGAATTCATACCCGGCAATCTACGATCTACCCAGCGCCTTAGTTTATGTTGAATAGGCATACCCGACTTCCAGCTAATTGTCAAAAATCAGCAAAATAGAGGTTTGCCTACTTTGGAGATCGTTTGAACTTGAAAATGGGCTCGTTTGCCATCGGGACCAACTGACTCCATTGCTAAAGTCTTAACGAACGTCCATGAAAAATTTCTGCCAAAAAAAATCCGAAATTCTGGATCGGCAAAAATTCATGGACTGTAGCAAATGAAAATCACCAAAATGGGAGTTTACTTGCTTTGGGGATCGTTTGAACTTGAAAATGGGACCTTTTTCCCGTCAGGACCAACTAACTCTATTATTAAAGTCTTAACGGACGTCCATGAAAAATTTCGGCAAAAAAAATCTGGAATTCCGAATCACCGAAAATTCATTGACTATAACACATGAAAAATTGGCAAAATGGGGCTTTACCTGCTTTGGGGCTCATTTGAACTTGAAACTAGGCCAGTTTACCCATCGGGACCAATTGGATCCATTACTAAGGTCTTCACAGACGCCCATGAAATATTTCGGCAAAGTAAAATGCAGAATTTTGGATCACCAAAAATCCATGGATTATAGCACACGAAAATTGGCAAAATGGAGGTGTACCTGCTTTGGGACTCGTTTGAACTTGAAAAAGGGTTCGTTTGCCCGTGGGGACCAACTCGCTCCATTGTTAAGGTCTTAACGGGCGTCAATGAAATAATTCAGCCAACAAAGTCCAGAATTCAAGATCACCAAAAATTCATGGACTAGCACACGAAAATTGGTAAAATGGGGGTTTACCTGCTTTGGAGATCGTTAGAACTTGAAAATGGGCCCATTTGCCCATTGATACAAATTGAATCTATTACTAAGGTCTTAACAGACGTCCATGAAAATATTTGGCAAAAAATGATCTAGAATTCCGAATCACCAAAAATCATGGACAATAGCACACGAAAATCGGCAAAATGGGGGTTTACCTGCTTTGGGGCTCATTTGAACTTGAAAATGGGCTCGTTTGCCCATGGGTACCAACTGGCTTTATTGCTAAGGTCTTAACGGACATTCATGAAAAATTTCAACAAAAAAAAATTTGGAAATTCGGATCAGCAAAAATTCATGGACTAATAGCACACGAAAATCGATAAAATGGGGGTTTATCTGCTTTGAGGCTCGTTTGAACTTAAAAATGGGTCTGTTTGCTCGTTGGGGCCAACTGGCTCAATTACCTAAGTCTTAATGGACGTCCATGAATTTTTTTGGCAAAAATAAATCCAAAATTTTGGATAAAAAAAATTCATGGACTATAGCACATGAAAATCGGCAAAATGGGGGTTTATCTGCTTTGGGGCTCATTTGAACTTGAAATAGGCACGTTTGCCCATCGGGATCAACTATCTCCATTACTAAGGTCTTAACAGACGTCCATAAAAAAAAATTGGCAAAAAAAAACTTGAAATTTTGGATCACCAAGAATCCATGGACTATAGCACACGAAAAATCGATAAAATGGGGGTTTACCTTCTTTGGGTTCGTTTAACATGAAAATGGGCCTGTTATCCCGTAGGGACCAACTAGCTCCCTTGCTAAGATCTTAACGGACGTCCATGAAAAATTTTGGCAACAAAAAAAATCCAGAATTCCGGATCACCAAAAACTCATGGACTATAGCACAGGAAAATCGACAAAATGGGGGTTTACCTGCTTTGAGGATCACACTTGTTTTTGTGTTTCTTTGTTCAAGTGTAATTTAGCTTTTTGTCATTCTATAAGTCACTTATTTATTGTAACTTGAGCTCACAATAACCTAATGTTTTGTTCTTGGCACAAATCATAATTTATTTTGTACGCCTGTCAAAGAGGCAGATCAAATACTTCTCAGAAAATATACCTTTTATGTGTTTTGTTTGATTGTTTTCACCTGAGACGTGTTCTAGAAAGCACTGGAGTGTCCATTGATCTTATTTGCGTATCCATTCTGTTTAAATCTGGTGATTGCATCTGCGGTGCACCAGGCTCACCTATGTTTTAAGCTAAAAAAACACTCACCCGAGTCCCATGGATCCCAACCTAAACCATTTATATCAACAAGTCTGTCTCAAATCATAATAACAACCTATCCCAGGCATCAAACAAGAAACGGGACGCAAATATTCAAAACAAGAGGTGTCACATCATCTTAAATAGGTTGTTGGACCAATGATATCTGTCACGCCCGGAGACTACCCCCGAGACGCGGATACGAGACCTAGGACCACAAGTGATCCCAAGTTAACCATGCTGGCATGATCATGAGCATACTAAAGATAATAAACTGATGCGGAAGCTAAGTCATAAATAAAATGAAAAGATGGGGAATACCCATATACTATAACTGAGATAAATGAAAACTAATGAGTTTAATACAAAGAAGATATTAACTCAATACTAAGATGAATCTAATTATGTCTGAAATAAGCCTCTAAACTGACTAGAGATGTTAGGACATGCCCCAACTAGGTCTAGCAAAACTGAAACTAAAAGACTTAAAATAATACTGAAAAGAGACTCATGACTATTGTCCTCGGAAAATGACGAATCACCACTGATTCTGCTGAACTGGAGATCAGGAACCGATCTAAGCGTGATCTGGATGCTGAGAACCTGAACCTACATTACGAGAAGATGTAGGGCACGTATGTGTCAGTACTTGAAAGGTACTGAGCATACAAGATAGAGTAAAGCTGAAATAACATATAACTGAACAAAGCAGATAAGCAATGATATAATATGAACATGATATAGATACTAAAATACTGAATACTGAGCTAACTGATGCAATGACCAAATTTATAACATGCTGAGACTGAATACTGACTGTACTGAAATATGGTCAATGCAATAGAGTCTGACTGAACTGTGGGAGCTACTAATAACCGACATAAAACCACATGAGCTAAATGTGGAGTCCGATGTATACGCCCCATTGAGAGGACCCAACTATACCCTGCGAGAGGTATAGAGGCATGCTGGCGTGATCACTAAACTGATGTTGCCCATAGAAGGGACTTACACCTACGTGGCTCGTAGGTCTGGGACTATGTGGGTACGCTGAACCCTAGTCCAACTCGGTATTATGCTACTCCCAATGAATTAAATGGTTAACTGGTTATGACTGAATTTCTGTAAAATACTGAATAGCTCAAAATTGAACATGCTAACTGAGAATGCAACAATTAATGTGATAATGATACATTAATAACTGAGGCATGTATAATTGAATAACTGAGATATCTGACCTAGCATGTATAATTCATGAACTAAAGAAATACAAAGCTAGGGTTCTGAAATTCATGCGAGAAACGATGTAATAACATGATAATCTGATTTTGGAATATTTTAAATAACTAATTCATGATGATCTGTTGAAATTCTAGAAACCCTAGGTCTGTTCATAATCATGGAATCAAGAATCCGACTGAATTCTAGGGACCTAATAGGTGAAAGTAACCCACTAGTGAAATCCCACATACCTGGTGACGAATTCCACGGAGAAACCTTTCGATTTCGGGGCTAGAACTGAAGGAAACTTGTTGCTTTCTTAAACTAGGGTTCTTGACCTTTTTCTCCACTCTTGCTTATAATTTTCTAAGCTTTGATTAATGATTTTGACTAAGGTAAGTTCTAGTTATGTTTCTAGGCTTAAACTGACTAAAACCTTGTGATTTAGGGTTTAAACGACGTATCTTAGGGGTCCAACGAAATAGGAAAAGACCAAAAGACCCCTGACTTAATTGCTGTTGAAGCGACCGACGGACGGGACTGACGGGCCGTAGGTCAATTGACGGTCCGTCGATTGGAGTCGTCGGTTGAGTTTGCCCGACAGGGCTTCACTAAAAAAAGCATAACTCTTTACTCGGAGGTCGGATTTTAGCAAACTCAGTGGTATTGGAAAGAGGATTCAATTATCTATCATGTCATAGCTCATGGGACACATAATTCCTTTTTTGCTAAAAGTTATGACCATCTGAAGTTGACCCATCGACTAACTGGCCACTGACCCTCATCTACGGTCAGACCTACGGACTGTGGATCGAATGACGGTCCGTGCTGGTCAACCGTAGTTCAGGACTGAAGCTAGGCTTTAGGGACATCGATCCATGGACACGAACCACGGTCCGTGACCTGACTTACGGACCATAGGTCCGGCCGTGGGTCAACACTTGGCCGAATTTCTGGCTGAGTTCTGGGGGAGTTTGCTGACATGAACCATGGACCTGCAAGACGGACCGTGGGTCCTCCTACGGTCCGTGGATGGTGCCCGTGAATGCCACCTGCAGCACCAAAAATCTGCAATCTAGTCTATTTTCGGATACGGGATGTTACAATATCAAACAAATCCAACCTACATTAGTTCATCGGTTACTTATTGTTGGAAATATGATTCTAGCTAGTATCTCAAGAGGAATTATTCTTTTTCCTATTATACTTGAAAGAGAATATTATTTTATGTCTTAAATATTTTCTCTCCATAAATAATATTCTATTTCCATTATTATTATTATCCTTTAATTAGTCATTATTTTCTGTCATAATATGGTTGTTACCAAACATCTCTTTGCTGAAATGAATTGCCTTCAATTCATTAATTGTGTTCAATGCCTTTTATGGCTTTTGACTATTTCAACCATTGACATATTAGAGAGGTTACTAGTTTCCTATATAAATCTAATTCTTACTGATGGTGAGTAAGAGTGGACACAAGATAACAATTCTTCTTTTAATATATTTTTATGCTGGATTTTCTTTCTATTGAATCTTTGTTAGTTTCTAGCTCCTAGTTTTATACTGGAAGAGCTTGTTGAATCCTGGGGGATACACCCATACCGGGTGAAATATCCTTAAGTACAGTGTCTTTCGGCACGCCTTAAGCTATGAGAATTTCCTATAAGAGTTATTGGTGAAGTACAAGCTTTGGTGAATTCGGTACAACTGTTCGTCAAGAAGATATTTTCCGTAAGATTTACAACAATCTTAAGGATATTTTAAACTTTGTTCTTACGAAAAATACTATCTCCCTCTCCCAAAAAATAATATTGAAAGGATTGTATCATTCAAGCCCTTTGTTCAAATTTCCTCGTGATGTTTGTCTATTGCTTGGAACGTTATTTACAATAGTGCCGTGCCGATTAAAAAGAAATTCCTTAAATTTGTTAAAGTATTTTTTAAAGTGAAAAGGGAGGCAAAAAGTTGAATTTGGATAAAAGTCTCTCTCGGGGCACGTTAGTGTGCACTAACTTGCACCTTGCCTAAAATAGGGAGGGGATGAGCGTGATGAGCAACGCAAAGACTGCGAGAGGAGGAGATACACCATGGGTTAGCTAGCAGCACCACAACAGTACAAACAAATAGGAGGCAAACACATGATGAAGTGCAACTGATTACACCAGATGGACCACCACCAGCTCCGATGACTGCTACAAGCAAGGAAAAGGGGAAAGTAGTAGTAGATGAACAATGGCCAGAGTTGTCAAAACAAAGAGGAACTGGATCTGGAAAACCATAGATCGTACTAGGAAGCAATGGAACAGTAACACAGGACAAACCAAACAATACGCAGACGAAGCTAGAAATGAATGGAGAAGAAGTAAAGAAGCCGTGGATGAATCTAAACTACATACCACCAGTGATTGTGGATGGGGAAAAAGTAGTGGAAATACTGCCTGAGGATGTATCTCAAGATGATGAGAAATGGGCTTCATCACTAGTAGTATATGTGGTGAGAATAACTCCATCTATTGGAGCCATGGAGAGGTGTATAATGGGACAAGGAAACTTCTCCACAAAACCTATAATATTATATCATATATATGGCTACTTTGTTGTGAGATTTGCCAGTGAGGAAGAGAGGGATATGGTGATGTGCTCAGGGACTCACCACTTACTGAGAAGGCCTATCATAATGAAACCATGGGTTCTGGAGTTCAATTTCAAGGAGGAGATTCTTACTACCATTCCACTATGGGTCAAGATACCAAATCTACCTCTTAATTATTGGAATTCAGTTGTCTTGAGTAAAATAGGTAGTAGTGTGGGGAAGCCATTATATGCAGATGAATGTACAACTCAAACTAGTAGAATCTCTTTTGCCAGAATTTTAATGGAAGTAGATGTAACTAGACCCCTAACAAAGGTAATTAAAATACAGGATCCAAAAGGAAAAATAGTGGAGCAGAAAGTTTGGTATGAATGGAAACCAATATTTTGCCAGAAATGTCTACAAGTGGGGAACTCATGTGTGGATAAACAAGCTGCACCTGTACAGATCCAGAAGAAGAGTCAGGGACAAAGGAAAAGGAAAGAATGGATACCAACCACAAGCAAGGCACAAGGAACTAGGTTGAGGATAACAAATACAAAAAATTAGATCATGAGGAGGATGAAGCAACACAGGGACAAGAAGAATGGCATACTATGAGGTATAGAGCATCTAGCAGAAGAGACTCTAGGAACAGTCAAGATACAAAAGGAGGACAGGGATCTGAATCAGGGGTATTGATATATGAGGAAGGACACACAAGTGGAGAAGGAGGTGGTGGAATGGAGATGACAGTTATACAACCATAAAAAACATGATAGTAACTTGAAATGTGAGGGGATTTAACCAAGAGGTGAAACATAAGGAGCTAAGATTATTTGTTAGAAGGAATAAAGTGAATCTAATAGTAGTATGTGAACATAGAGTAAGGCAAGATAGAGAAAAAGTTATTATCAATAAAAGTCTACCAGACTGGGAGTGGTGCTCAAATGCCAACACAAATGTAAGATGAAGGTTATGGGTGGTATGGAATTTCAAGGAAATAAGCTTCACAAAAGTGGCAGATACAGAAGAATACATACATGGTTTGGTGGACATAAACAATACACAGTTTCAGTTTACTGCTATGTATGGACTACATACTATAAGTACCAGAATACCATTATGGACAACAATTCATCAGATGAGTAGTCAAATTAATAAGCCATGGTTGATTATGGGGGATTTTAGAAGCCAAGTTCAAGATGCAGAAACAAGAGATTTCAAAGAATATGTGATTGATTCTAATCTAGTGGAACTGCAGACAGGAGGAAGGAATTTCACATGGACTAATGGACATATATATAGCAGAATAGACAAAGCTATAGTTAATGCTGAATGGGTGAACAAGATGGCAACACAACAGGTCATTGTTATGGAGCCTTTGTTTTCAGATCATTCTCCTCTAGGTTTGATAATGGAGGAAAAAAGAAATACAAAAAAGAGACCTTTCAGATTCTATAATTGTATAGGACAACATCCAGAATTCAGGGACAGAGTGAAAGATGGCTGGCAAATATTAGGTAGAGGTATGAAAGGGGTCTGGAGAAACCTGAAAAGGGTAAGGAAAGAGATGTAACATTTAAACAACAAAGAGTTTATGGGAGTTTCTGAGAAAGTACAAGAACTTAGAAGAGAGCTCATAGATAAACAAAGAAGTATGAGAGTAGGTCCAAGTACACAAGGCAGTATTGATGAGGAGAAAGCATTAAGAACAAAATTGACAAAGTGGAGTAAAATTGAAGAAGATATATATAAACAGAAGTCCAGAATACAATGGCTCAAACTGGGGGATGATAACAATGCTTATTTGTTTGCTAGTATGAAAGCTAGGAAGGCTCAGAATCAGATCAACATGCTAACAAAAGAGGATGGAACTGTCATAAGGGAAGCAACATATGGCACAAAGGAGGCTGTGGGGTTTTATAAAAAGTTGTTAGGACAGTATAACAATCACATGTAAGCTACTGAACCTGAGATACTAAAAGATGGACCAATACTTACAAGAGAACAACAATTGCTTCTCATTCAACCATTCAAGAATACTGATGTGAAGTCAACATTAATGAGCATTGGGGACTCTAAAGCACCAGGAGAGGATGGTTTCAATTCTTACTTCTTCAAAAAAGCTTGGCCAATCATAGGGGAGGAGGTAACAAAAGCTGTTTTACAATTTTTTTCATACTACTGAAATATATGCCCCTATAAACAGAACCTCTACTACACTAATTCCAAAGGTGAAGCATCCCACATCTACAAAAGAATACATGCCTATTTCTTGTTGCACTACCCTGTATAAGATCATTTAAAAAATGCTCACAAATAGGCTTCATAATGTGATTAATTATCTAGTTGATCCAGGACATGCTGCTTTTGTACTTGGTAGAATGTTGACTGATAATGTACTCCTTAGTCATGAACTGGTAAAAGGGTATGGTAGAAAAGGGATCTCCCTAAGATGTATGTTCAAGATAGATATGCAGAAGACCTATGACTCTTTGGAGTGGCATTTTTTGGAGGAAGTTCTAGTTGGTATGCAGGTCCCTCAAAGGTCCATAGGATGGATAATGAGTTGTGTTAGGACTGTGTCTTATTCTATATTAATCAATGGATGTCCTAGTGCAACTTTTAAATCAAAGAGAGGAGCGAGATAAGGGGATCCTCTATCCCCTTATTTGTTTGTCTTGGCTATGGATTACCTCACAAGATTGCTGAAGACATTGAGAAGGAACCCAAATTTTAAGTAACATCCTAGATGTCACAGACAACACATAATCCAATTAAGTTTTGCTGATGACCTTTTGTTGTTCAGTAGAGGAGATGCATCATCAACTACCCTCATGTATGAGTGCTTCCAACAGTTCTCAAAGGTGTCTGGACTCATAGCAAATCAGACCAAGAGCTGTGTGTATTTTGGAGGTGTGTCAGCAGAAATGCTGAAAGTAATCCTACATAATACAGGTTTTGTTAAGGGACTACTTCCATTTAGATACCTTGGAGTCCCTTTGAGCTCAAGGAAACTATCAGTAGGGCAATGCCAACCTTTAATAGACAAGATAATGGGCAGAATTACAACATGGACTGTCAAATTCTTATCATATGCAGGCAGGTTGCAATTGGTAAATAGTGTGCTAATATCTATGCAAGCTTTTTGGTCACAAATTTTCCTGCTACCAAAACAAGTTCTGAAAAGAATAGAAACAATGTGTAAAAGGTTTCTATGGAATGGTGAGACACAAGTTAAAGGGAAGGTACTTATAGCATGGGACATTCTTTGCTGGCCAAAAGTAGCAGGAGGACTGAATGTTATTGATATCTACATGTGGAATAAAGTAGCTACACTAAAGCACTTGTGGGATCTAAACAAGAAGAAAGATAAACTGTGGATTGTATGGGTGCGCATACCTTTTACCTCAAAGGTAGGAAACCATGGGAAGTAATAGCAAACCAGGCTTCCTGGATAGTGAGGAAAATTCTGCAGGCAGGGCATTGGCTTGAAGAAAAGGTCTTGCAAATTGCAGAAATCATGGAGACAGATGAGTTTAGTATCAATACAATGTATAAGAAGCTAAGGGGTGAATATATCAAGGTTCCCTGGAGGAGAATGACCTGCAACAACCAGGGGAGTCCTAAATGGATCTTTGCACTGTACTTGGCTATTAATAGAAGACTCTACACCAGAGATAGACTGGAAAGATTGGGGGATCACAAATGATACATTATGTCCACTCTGCATGGAAGCAAATGAAACCCACCAGCACCTATTCTTTATGTGTATCTTCTCAAGAATGTTGTGGTAAAAACTCCTGAACTGGCTATCAATTAATAGAGCTAGTAATGGATGGACTGAGGAACTGAATTAGGCTGTAGAGCATGCTTCAAGTAAAACAATAATAGCAGAGGTATACAAAATGGCTTTAGCAGCAACAATCTACTACATCAGGCAAGAAAGGAATTACAGGATCTTTCAAAACAAGGAGAGGAACATAGAGATGATAACTAGAGAAATTATCCAAGGCATACATTGTAGAGCTAGTATGATCCCTAGAATTATAGGTTTTATGCAAAAGCTAAACTTCTATCTTTAGAATAGTACTAGCGAGAAGGAACTTTTTCTTTTTGAATTAGATGGACTCTGAGAGTGGAAACTGTCCACATTTAGAGTTTCCAATTTTGTACATATTGCAAATCTGGTAATAAAAAATATTACAGTTACCAAAAAAATTGTGTTAAGGTTAATTTTTAAGATGGTTAATGTATGCAATGAAAACAAAAGAAAAAGGAAGAGAAAGAAAGGTTTAGTGGAATTCCAAGTGAAAATTTTGGTTGGCCCAAAGGTGCCCACTTAGTTGAGGTTAATGTTTCTCACTTAGATGTTGCTCGTTTTGGACTGAAGAGGCAAGACAGATAAATCATTATTGCAGAGAATGATAAATATTTGTGAGTTCAAGCTAATAAGGTATGTGATGATATTATATGTTCATATATTTATTGAATTTGTGTGTGGCAAATTGAGTCATCATATCTTTCTATGTTTGAGAAGATTCGAGGAAATGATAATCCCGCTAAGTAAAAATAAATGTGACTAAGCGGATGATGTAAATTGTTGTGGTCATTTATCAAGCGAATCTTGTGGCTAATATGTGAAAGTGAGAAATTTGGTGTTAGATTTTTGTAATGTTGAGTAAATTTATGCTAACTAAAATTATTTTGGGTTCCCAAATTAGAAAAGAAGAAAAAATTATATATGTTGGTGATTCTAGAACTACTCAAGTTTTTGGAATGGAAAAGCTCTTCTTATTAAACTCACATATGAAAATATTGAAGTTATTTGAGATGGTGCACGATTTTAATATTTGTGCTAGATTGATGTGCCCGTATTCCTATGGGACCAATTGGCTCCATTGCTGAAATCTTAACGGACGTTTATGAAAAAATTAGGCCAAAAGAAATCTGGAATTCCAGATCACCAAAAATTCATGGACTATAGCACACTAATATCGGCAAAATGGGGATTTACCTGCTTTAAGGCACGTTTGAACTTTACAATGAGCCCATTTGCACGTCGGGACCAACTGGCTCAATTATGAAGTCTTAATTGAGTTCCATGAAAATTTTCGGCAAAAAAAATTAGGAGTTTACCTACTTTTGGGCTCGTTTGAACTTGAAAATGGGCTTGTTTACCCGTCATGACCAACTAGCTCCATTACTAAGGTCTTCACAGACGTCCATGAAAAATTCCGCTAAAAAAATACAAAATTCTGGATCACCAAAAATTCATGGACTATATCACATGAAAATCAGTAAAATGGGGGTTTACTTGCTTTGAGGCTCGTTTGAACTTCAAAATGGGCCTGTTAGCCCGTCAGGACCAACTGGATCCATTACTAATGTCTTCATGGACGTCCATGAAAAATTTTAGCAAAATAAAATCAGGAATTCTGGATCACCAAAAATCCATGGACTATATAGCACACGAAAATCACCAAAACAGGGGTGTACCTTCTTTGGGGCTCGCTTTAACTTGAAAATGAGTCTGTTTGCCCGTCGGGACCTAATGGTTCCATTTCTAAGGTCTTTACGGACGTCCATGCAAATATTCGGCAAACAAAAATCCAAAATTTCGGATCACCAAAAATTCATGGTCTAACACATGAAAATAGGCAAAATGGAGGTTTACCTACTTTGGGACTCGTTAGAACTTGAAAATGGGACCGTTTTGCCGTCGATACCTACTAACTCCATTACTAAGGTCTTAATGGACGTTCATGAAAATATTCGGCAAAAAAATATCTCAAATTATGGATCACCAAAAATCATGGACTATTATAGCACACGAAAATCAGCAAAATGGGGGTTTACCAGCTTTGGGGCTCGTTTGAACTTGAAAATGGCTCGTTTGCCCATGGGGACCAACTGTCTCCATTGCTAAGATCTTAATGGATGTCCATGAAAAATTTCGGCAAAAAAAAATTTGGAATTCTGGATCACCAAAAATTCATGGACTTACCACACGAAAATCGATAAAATAAGGGGTTTATCTGCTTTGGACTCCTTTGAACTTTGAAATGGGCCCGTTTGCCCGTCGGGGCCAACTGGTTCCATTACTAAGGTCTTAATGGACATCCATGAAAAATTTCGGCAAAAAAATATGGAATTTTGGATCACCAAAATTTCATGGACTATAACACACGAAATCGGCAAAATGGGAGTTTAACTGCTTTGGGGCACATTTGAACTTGAAAGGGACCCGTTTGCCCATCGGGACCAACTGGCTCCATTACTGAGGTCATAACAGACGTCCTTAAAAAAATTTGGCAAAAATAAATTCAGAATTCCGGATCACCAAAAATACATGGACTATAGCACATGAAAATCGGTAAAATGGCGGTTTACCTTCTTTGGGTTCATTTAAACTTGAAAATGGGCCCGTTATTTCGTGGGGACCAACCAGCTAACTTGCTAAGATCTTAACGGACGTCCATGAAAAATTTTGGCAAAAAAAATTGTCACGCCCCGAGATGCGGACACGGGACCTAGGACCACAAGTGATCCCAAGCTAACCCTGCTGGAATGATCATGAGCATACTAAAGAAAATAAATTGATGCGGAAGCAAAGTCATAAATAAAATGAAAGGATGGGGAATACCCATATACTATAACTGAGATAAATGAAAACTGATGAGTTTGATACAAAGAAGATATTAACTCAATACTAAGCTGAATCTAACTATGTCTAAAATAGGCCTCTAAACTGACTAGAGATGTTGGGACATGCCCTAACTAGGTCTAGCAAAACTGAAACTAAAGGACTAAAACTAATACTGAAAAGAGACTCATGTCTATTGTCCTCGTAGAGTGAGGACTCACCACTGATTCTGCTGAACTGGAGATCGGGAACCGATCTAAGCGTGATCTGGATGCTGAGAACCTGAACCTACATCACGAGAAGATGTAACGCA
>NW_006239163.1:590469-591330 GCF_000226075.1 Solanum tuberosum
AAAAGACCAAAAGACCCCTGACTTAATTGTTGTCAGAGTGATCGACGGACGGGACTGACGGGCCGTAGGTCAATCGATGGTCCGTCGATTGGAGTCGTCGGTCGGGTCTGCCAGCAGGGCTTCACTAAAACAAGCATAACTCTTTACTCGGAGGTCGGATTTTAGCAAACTCGGTGGCATTGGAAAGAGGATTCAATTATCTATCATATCATAGGTCATGGGACACAAAATTCCTTTTATGATAAAAGTTATGGCCATCTGAAGTTGACCCATCAACAATTTTCAGCTAACTGGCTACTAACCCTCATCTACGGTCAGACCTACGGACTGTGGATCGAATGACGGTCCGTGATGGTCGACCATAGTTCGGGACTAAAGCTGGGCTTTAGGGGCATCGATCCATGATACGAACCACGGTCAGTGACCTGACCTAAGGATCGTAGGTCCGGCCATGGGTCAACACTTGGCCGAATTTCTGGCTGAGTTCTGGGGGAGTTTGCTGACACGAACCACAGACCTGCAGGATGGACCGTGGGTCCTCCTACAGTCCGTGGATGGTGCTCGTGAATGCCACTTGCAACACCAAAAATCTGCAATCTGGTCTATTTTTGGATACGGGGTGTTACATTATCTCCCCCTTGGGACCATTCATTCGAATGAAGACCAAACTAGATAAAATGGAGGGAGAGGGCTGCAATCCGTACCACTAAACACTGAGAACTGAATTTCTGACTGAACTGAGTTCCAAGAACATGCAAATACGCTGAAAATGCAAGTACAAACTGAAGGAACATGATTCTAAGACTGAATCTGCTCATGAATGACTGAAAAAATGAAGAGGAACTATTACCTCAAGCTGGA
>NW_006239163.1:592039-593638 GCF_000226075.1 Solanum tuberosum
CCGTTTGTGGATGAAATGTTGTGCTAAGGTTACCCTGAGTACCAAGACCCTTCTGAAATGACTTCCAGAAATGAGAGGTAAACTGAGGACCTCTATCTGAGATGATAGACAAAGGAACCCCATGCAACCTCACAATCTCATTTGTAAAGCTTGGCGTAATCCTTTGCCGAATATGTAGTCTTGACTGTCAAAAAGCGAGAAGACTTAGTAACCCTATCAACAATCACCCAAATGTAGTCATGCTGTCTGCGAGTACGAGGTAAACCTGTGATAAAGTCCATGTTTATCACTTCCCACTTCCAAGTAGGAATGTCAATCTCTAGAGTCATACCTCCTGGTTTCTGATGTTCTACCTTGACTTGTTGGCAATTGGGGCACTGAGCCACAAAATCTGCTATATTTCTTTCATACCATTCCACCAATAGACTTCCTGCAGATTACGGTACATCTTAGTGCGCCTGGATGAATAGAATATCTAGAATTATGGGCTTCTGTGAGAATATGCTGTCTCAATTCACCCACATCAGGAACACACAATCTACCCTGATAGCGAAGTATACCATCTCCCCCTTGGGAGAAAACCTCCACTCTCTGATTGTGGACTGCACCCTTAAGCTCAAGAAAGATTGGATCACTCTCTTGCTTTTCCTTAACCTCTACTACCAAAGAAGATTTTGCCCCATTTTGAACCGCTACACCACCATCTGATATGCTCATAAGACGAACTCCTAGGCGAGCAAGTATGTGAACATCCTTTGCTAGCTCTTTTCTTTCTTCCACAACATGTGCTACACTACCCAAAGATAATATGCTAAGAGCATATGCTACTACATTCGCCTTACCCGAATGATAATGCACGCTTATATCATAATCTTGGAGGAACTCAAGCCACATTCTCTGGCGAAGATTCAACTCTTTCTGGGTGAATACATACTGGAAGCTCTTATGGTCTGTGAATACATCTACATGAACACCATACAAGTAGTGCCTCCAAATCTTGAGTGCAAACACCACTGCTACAAGCTCAAGGTCATGAGTCGGATAATTCTTCTCATGTACCTTAAGCTATCTAGAAGCATAAGCTATAACTTTACCTCGCTGCATCAACACACAACCTAGGCCGACCCTGGATGCATCACAATAGATCACATAACCATTTGAACCCTTTGGTAGAGTCAAGACAAGAGTTGTAGTCAACCTAGTTTTCAATTCTGCGAAGCTTTTCTCAAAATCATCTGACCATCAAAACTTGACCATCTTCAGAGTCAACCTAGTCAATGGTGAGGCTATGGATGAAAATCCTTCCACAAACCGTCTGTAATAGCACGCTAGACCCAAGAAACTTCTGATATCTATAGCATAGGTAGGCCTGGGCCATTGTTTCACTGCTTTTTTTTTTTGGGAATCTACTCGAATTCCTTCACTAGTCACAATATGCCCAAGGAAAGCAACTGATTGTAACCAAAACTCGCACTTGTTAAATTTTGCAAATAACTGGCGATCTTTGAGAGTTTGCAGAACAACTCTCAAATGACTTGCATGTTCTTCCTCATTCCTAGAGTAAATGAGGATATCATCAATAAAGACGATGACAAATAA
>NW_006239163.1:594373-601151 GCF_000226075.1 Solanum tuberosum
ATTGAGGCATAACAGGAATGTAACCAATCCATGCCTAGAATGACATTGAAGTCTACTATTTCTAACTCTACAAGATCTGCTGAGGTGACTTTCTGAGAGACTGTGACAGGGCAATTTCTGTATACCCGTTTAGCTATAACGGGGTCACTGACTGGAGTAGAGACTGAGAAGGGTTCTGAAAGAGTTTCTGGGCTAACACTGAATTGGACTGCTATATAAGGAGTTACAAAAGACAAAGTAGCCCCTGGATCTAACAATGCATAAACATCAAGATCAAAGACTCGTAACGTACCAGTGACTACATCAGGAGAACCTTCCTGATCTTAATGATCCTGAAGAGCATATTAGCCTGTTTTGGCGCTGTCCGCCACCTGTACCAGATGAGTTACCCTACTGAGTCGGGCGACCTGCTGGTGCTGCTGAAGTTGTAGACTGAGCTCTACTATTATTTCTTCCTTGACCCTGTCTAGAAGGACAATCCTTCAATCTATGACCAAACTGACCACACCCAAAACATTCTTCCTTACCTGCAAGTCACTCGCCCGGATGGTTCTTACTATATTTCGGGCAAGTTGGGTAAGTTTTGGTGCCTGAAATACTACCTTGAGACTTAGAGCCTGACGCCCTACATTTCTGATCATTACGGAACCTGGGGGATGGAACACTAGCTGATGAAGGGGCTGGAGTCGAAGACTTCTGCTGAAACTGCGAGCGATTTCCACCACCCAATTTCTGTTGGGAATACTCATAGTTACCTGTTCTTGCTTTCTTAGTCTCCTTAGCCTGTTCCCTAAGCTTATCACCCTTAACCTGCTGAGCATAAGTCAGGAGCCTAGAGATGTTCATGTCTCCCAACAACATAGCATTCCTGCACTCGGTCTTCATTAAGTCTAGCACTCCATATAGAAACTTATTCATCTGAGCCCTGGAATCAGCAACCACGTGAGGAGCATACCTGGAGAGTTGGTTAAACTTGAGCCCATACTCTTGGACAGTCATGTTACCGTGCCTCAAGTTCATAAATTCCTGGTCCCTTACTTTTCTCAACTCTATGGGGAAAACCCTATCCAGAAAGGTTTCGTTGAAACAATCCCAAGTAATAGGAGCGGCATCTGCACCCCTGTTCTCCTTCCACTGAGTATACCAGATATGAGCCACATCTTTAAGTTGGTAAGATGCTAACTCAACCCGATCATTCCCAGTGACCTGCATCACCTCAAAGATCTTCTTGATTTCATCCAAGAAATTTTGGGGATCTTCACCAGTCTGCGATCCTAAGAACTCAAAAGGATTCATCCTAACAAAGTCACGGACCCTTGCTACTGTTAATCCACCATTTGCATTCACATGAGATTGAACCCGCTGATTGTTCTGGTTAGCGACACTCTGAGCCAACATCTGAATGGCATTCCTGAATTCAGCATTTGAGACTTCCTGATCCAGAACTAAAGGAGTTGCGCTAGCTTTCTTGGCATTCACATTCCTGGCATAAGCTCTACGATGAGGCATGATCACTGAAACGTAGAACGTCGAGTTAGAATGGAATTTAGATCAAACCTCACACACGATAAGAGTAACAAGAAATTGAAAATTTCCTAAAACTCTTTGTAGCCTCCCCCTCATTAGATGTGGTGCGCACTGCACATCCATGAAAATGACTCTACCTAATGCGGCTTTTCAGACATACTAGGACACTTAAACCTAATGCTCTGATACCAAGTTTGTCACGCCCCGAGACTACCCCCGAGACGCGGACACGGGACCTGGGACCACAAGTGATCCCAAGCTAACCCTGCTGGCATGATCATGAGCATACTAAAGATAATAAACTGATGCGGAAGCTAAGTCATAAATAAAATGATAGGATGGGGAGTACCCATATACTATAGCTGAGATAAATGAAAACTGATGAGTTTAATACAAAGAAAATATTAACTCAATACTAAGTTGAATCTAACTATGTCTGAAATAAGCCTCTAAACTGACTAGAGATGTTGGGACATACCCTAACTAGCTCTAGAAAAACTGAAACTAAAGGACTAAAAATAATACTGAAAAGAGACTCATGACTATTGTCCTCGGAGAATGAGGACTCACCACAGATTCTGCTGAACTGGAGATCGGGAACCGATCTAAGCATGATCTGGATGCTGAGAACCTGAACCTACATCACGAGAAGATGTAGCACACATATGCGTCAGTACTTGAAAGGTACTGAGCATACATGATTGAGTAAAGCTGAAATAACATATAACTAAACAAAGCAGATAAGCAATGATAAAATCTGAACATGATATAGGTACTGAAAATACTGAATGCTGAGCTAACTGATGCAATGACCAAATTTATAACATGCTGAGATTGAATACTGACTGTACTGAAATATGGTCAATGCAATAGAGTCTGAATGAACTGTGGGAGCTACTAATAACCGACATAAAACCACATGAGCTAAATGTGGAGTCCGATGTATACTCCCCATCGAGAGGACCCAATATACCCTGCCAGAGGTATAGAGGCATCTGGCGTGATCACAAAACTGATGTTGCCCACAGAAGGGACTTACACCTACGTGGCTCGTAGTTCTGGGACTATATGGGTACGCTGAAACCCTAGTCCAACTCGGTATTATGCTACTCCCAATGAATTAAGTAGTTAACTGGTTATGACTGAATTTCTGTAAATACTGGATAGCTCGAACTGAACATGCAAACTGAGAATGCAACAATTAATCTGATAATGATGCATTAATAACTGAAGCATGTATAACTGAATAATTGAGATATCTGACCTAGCATGTGTAATTCAAGAACTAAAGAAATACATAGCTAGGGTTCTGAAATTCATGCAATAAACTGAGAAATAACATGATAATCTGATTTGGAACATATTAATAACTAATTCATGATGATCTGCTAAAATTCTAGAAACCCTAGGTCTGTTCATAATCATGGAATCAAGAATCTGACTGAATTCTAAGGACCTAATGGGCGAAAGGAACCCACTAGTGAAATCCCACATACCTGGTGACGAATTCCACGCAGAAATCTTTCGATTTCGGGGTTGGAACTGANNACTTCATGATTTAGGGTTTAAACGACGTATCTTAGGGGTTAAACGAAATAGGAAAAGACCAAAAGACCCCTGACTTAATTGCTGTCAGAGTGACCGACGAACGGGACTGACGGGCCGTAGGTCAATCAACGGTCCGTCGATTGGAGTCGTCGGTCGGGTCTGCCCAGCAGGGCTTCACTAAAACAAGCATAACTTTTAATCGGAGGTCGGATTTTAGCAAACTCGGTGGCATTTTTAAGAGGATTCAATTATCTATCATATCATAGGTCATGGGACACAAAATTCCTTTTGTGCTAAAAGTTATGGCCATCTGAAGTTGACTCATCAACAATTTTCAGCTAACTGGCTACCGACCCTCATCTATGGTCAGACCTACGGACTGTGGATCGAATGACGGTCCGTGATGGTCGACCATAGTTCGGGACTGAAGCTGGGATTTAGGGGCATCGATCCATGGACACGAACCACGGTCCGTGACCTGACCTACGGACCGTAGGTCCGGCCGTGGGTCAACACTTGGCCGAATTTTTGGCTGAGTTATGGGGGAGTTTGTTGACACGAACCACGGAACGTGGGTTCTCCTACGGTTCGTAAATGGTGCCCGTGAATGCCACCTGCAACACCAAAAATCTGCAATCCGGTCTATATTTGGATACGGGGTGTTACAAAAATCCAGAATTCTGGATCATAAAAAATTCATGGATTATAGCACACGAACATCGGCAAAATTGGGGTTTACCTGCTTTGGAGCTCATTTGAACTTGAAAATGGGCACGTTTGTCTGTCAGGACACCCTACCTCCATTACTAAGGTCTTAAGGGAAGTCGATGAAAATTTTCAGCAAAACAAATCTGAAATTTTGGATCACCAAAAACCTTGAACTATACCACACAAAAATTAGCAAAATGGGGGTTATGCGCTTTGGGGCTCGTTTAAACATGAAAATGGGCTCGTTTGCACGTCGGGACCAACTGGCTCCATTACTAAGGTCTTAACGGACGTCCACGAAAATTTTTGGCAAAAAAATCTGAAAATTCGGATCACCAAAAAATCATGGACTATAATAGCACACGAAAATTTGTAAAATGGGGGTTTACTTGCTTTGGGACTCGTTTGAACTTCAAAATGTGCTCGTTTACCCGTGGGGACCAACTAGCTCCATTACTAACGTCTTAACGGACATCTATCAAAAATTTCAGCTAAAAAAATCCAAAAGTCTGGATCACCAAAAATTCATAGACTATACCACATGAAAATCGACAAAATAAGGGTTTATTTGCTTTGGGGCTCGTTTGAACTTGAAAATAGGCATGTTTGCCTGTCGGGACAAACTGACTCCATTACTAATGTCTAAACAGGCGTCCATGAAAAATTTCGGCAAAAAAAAAATATGGAATTTTGGATCACGAAAAATTCATGGACTATATAACACACGAAAATCGGTAAAATGGGGGTTTACCTACTTTGGGGCTCGTTTGAACTTGAAAGGGGCCCGTTTACCCATCGGGACCAACTGGCTCCATTACTAAACTAAGATCTTAACGGACGTCTATAAAAAAAATTGGCAAAAATAAATCCAGAATTCCATATAACCAAAAATCCATGGACTATAGCACATGAAAATCGGTAAAATAGGGGTTTACCTTCTTTGAGTTCGTTTCAACTTGAAAATGGGTCCGTTATCTCGTAGGGACAAACAATCTCACTTGCTAAGATCTTAGCGAACATCCATGAAAAATTTTGGCAAAAACAAAATCCAGAATTTCGGATCATCTAAAATTCATGGATTATAGCACACGAAAATCGGCAAAATAAGGTTTTACCTGCTTTGGGGTTCATTTGAACTTGAAAATGGGCACGTTGGCCCGTCGGGACACCCTGACTCTATTACTAAGGTCTTAACAGACGTCTATGAAAAATTTCAGTAAAAAAATCTGAAATTCCAAATCACCAAAAATCCTTGGACTAAACCACACGAAAATAAGCAAAATGGGTGTTTAACTACTTTGGGGCTCGTTTGAACTTGAAAATTGGCTCATTTGCACGTCAAGACCAACTGACTCCATTACTAAGGTCTTAACAGACGTCCACACAAAAATTTTGGCAAAAAAAATTGAAATTCGGATCACCAAAAAATCATGGACTATAATAGCACACAAAAATCAACAAAATGGGGATTTACTTGCCGATTTACCCGTGGAGACCAACTAGCTCCATTACTAAGGTCTTAACGGACATCTATCAAAAAATTTGGCCAAAAATAACTGAAATTCCGGATCACCAAAAACCCATAAACTATACCAAATGAAAATCAGCAAAATAAGGGTTTACCTGCTTTGGGGGTCGTTTGAACTTGAAAATGGGCTCGTTTGCCTGTCAGGACAAACTGGCCCCATTACTAAGGTCTTAACGGGCGTTCATGAAAAATTTCAACAAAAAAAATCCTGAATTCTAGATCACCAAAAATCCATGGACTATAGCATACGAAAATCGGCAAAATGGGGGTTTACCTAATTTGGGGCTCGTTTGAACTTGAAAATGGGCTCGCTTTCCCATGAGGACCAACTGCTCCATTGCTAAGGTCTTAACGGACGTCCATGAAAATTTTCAACGAAAAAAAATCCAGAATTTTGGATCACCAAAAAATCATGGACTATAGAAGACGAAAATAGGCAAAATAGGGATTTACCGGCTTTGAGGCTCATTTGAACTTCAAAATGGGCTCGTTTGCCCGTGAGGACCAACTGGCTCCATTGCTAAGGTCTTAACGAAGGTCCATGAAAAATTTCTGCCAAAAAAAATCCAAAATTTTGGATCACCAAAAATGCATGGACTGTAGCACACGAAAATCGCCAAAAGGGGATTTTACCTGCTTTGCGGCTCGTTTGAATTTGAAAATGGGATCGTTTACCCATCGGGACAAACTGGCTCCATTATTAAGGTCTTAACGGACGTCCATGAAAAATTTTGGCAAAAAAAATCTGGAATTTCGGATCATAAGAAATTCATGGACTATAGCACATGAAAAATTGGCAAAATGGGGGTTTACCTTGTCACAACCCGAATCTACACCCTGGACGTGGCCAGCACTTAAGAACCATTGTTGGTCCCCAAGCGAACCCTCACCTGGCTGACAACAAGCGGAAGACTAACTTAAGCATGCAACAACTTAAAACAGAATAAAATTCAATAAACTCGACTTTTCAAAACCTTAACTCAAATAAACAAATTAGAATAAAAAATAATATATTCAACTCACAGTAAAATATGCACTTAAGTCTTTAAAACATTTAATAAAATAAATGAATAATACAGACTTCTCAACTATACTGACTATCTATGAAGCCTCTAACTGATAAGGATGGAAGTCGGGACAAGACCCACGACATCCTGACTAAACTGAAAAGTAAATGAAGTCCTCAGAAACAAGGAGGCTTACCATAGCTAACTCAAACTTTCGGATGTATCAACGAAGCTCCTATTGATGATCCTGAATACCTGTGTCTGCATCATGAGAAGATGCAGGACAAATGGCTCAGTACGTGGAATGTACGAGCATGTAAAAGGAATTCTAAAGCATAAACATAAGCTTGAAAAGAATCTGAAAGAAACTGAAGAACTTACCTGGCTCAACTCAACTCAACATAACTGAACTCATTTCAATATAAAGCAGTTTAAAACAAGTGCAATATAAAGAAAAACT
>NW_006239163.1:601260-601513 GCF_000226075.1 Solanum tuberosum
AACTGTTTAAAAACATGATGTCAACTCTGTGTGTATGCAAGGATACAACATAACTCTGATATGTATGTAAATATACAATTAACTGTGTATATAAGACTACAAAAACTTCTGTGGAGATTCTCTAACCGACAACCATCACTATGAGCCTAAGTGATGGTACAACGTTTTACCTCACGTTGCCAAGGACCGTCCTATACCTTGCCATCGGTATAGAACCTGAACTACTAAGTGGATCCACTAGTCTATGCTAAAA
>NW_006239163.1:604134-630595 GCF_000226075.1 Solanum tuberosum
AAAACTAGCCCGAAGACTCTTTACTGAAAAACTAGCTCAAAGGCTTTTTACTGAAACACTAGCTCAAAGGCTCTTTTGAAAATCTCAGTCTTCTGTTCTTATTTAAATGTGAAAACATTTTAAACTCTTTTGGGAATACATAGTCCCCATATACTTTTGAAGAAATGAACTTCAACTTTACTCTTTACTGAACTCAAAACTTAAGTCTTAAAACAAAGTTTATACTTTTGTAAAAGACTTCTTTAAATATGGTTCATGCCGAATGATGGGCATGAACGACTCAATGTAAGGTTTTCAATAACCATAGATAGATTCAATACTTGAAACTCAAGAACTTCAATGATACTACTCATCTCAAGACTGTTCGACTTATAGTGTTCATGCGGAATTATGGGCATGAAATATTCAACTCAAGTACTCAAAGATACTTCTCAAAAGGTATTAGGAACTCAACACTTAAAGGCTTAGAACTTGAAGATACCACTTCTTTAAAGGATGCTCAACTTACGAAGTTCGCGGAATTAAGGGCATGAAACAACTCGACTTGATGGTCTACATAACAATATGGAACTCATGTATGCGACTCTTCTTATTCTCTGACTTACTTCCTCAAAACTTAGTTCAATTTGATAGTTGATCTCAAAGGATCACAATTGAACTCAAAGACTTTCTTGAACTCTACTTTTAACTCTCTCTTGAATGTGAATTATGAATTCAAGAGTTATGGTTCATGATATGAAGGATCTAGGTGATAGTGTAGACTCATGAATATATTCTCCTCACTGTCATGCTCACTTATTCGAGTCTTGAAATAAGTTATTAGAAGTTGAAACAAGTTATTAGAAGTTGTAGAAGACTCCTCAAAGGACTCAAAGGGACTTTCTCAAAAATGTTTGAGAGAACTCTCAAGACTTGACTCTCAACTCTACCTTGAATGTGATTTATGAATTCAAGGTTGTGATTTGTGATAGGAATGATCTCGTGATGTTTAGGAGTGTTTTTAGATAGTTAAACATGAAAAACGATCAAGAAATCACTGTCTAGAAGCAAGTCCGCGACGCGGAGATGACTTAAAATATTTGGTCGCGAATTAACTTTTGAGGCAGAGAGGTTCGTGACCTCTCCGCGACGCGAAGATAACTTAAAGAAATGGGGAGGCAGGTCCGCGACGCGAAGCCAAGTGCCAGATTTGCCCGACTTTTTCCTTCTTTGCTTTCTAACCCCAATTCACCTAAACTTGCTTCTTTTTCTCAATTCCTCTTTAGATTTAGATACCCAGCACATGTACACTAGAATCTAACTCTAACCCCTCTATAAATCGACACATTAACCTCAAGAACTCCTCAATCTCAGCCCAATTCAAGAACGAAAGCAAATTCATGAATACATAACAAGAACATCAAAGCTTCAACTTTTAGAAAGAATTTAAAGCTGAAATTAACATGATTGGTGTGTGGGTGAACAAACCCAACACTATGGAACCTTACATACCTGAAAGAATTATCCTCTTGAAGCAACTTGGAGGAAAACCTTGAAAGATGAACCCTAGCCTTAGCATTTCTTGAATCCCTTGAGCGTAGAATCTTTGGAGTGGATGAGAGGGTTTAGATTTAAGAAAACTGATTTTCTACACGTTTAGGGCAATTTAGATGACCTCCTAAGGATTTTTAGGACTAAAATACCCTTAAAGAAATAATTAAAATGAGCTGGGAGTCGGAATAATTTTTCACCAGGCAGTGAGGTCTATGTTGGCTCCGCGTCGCGGCGCTATCGTGGAGCTGCTGCCAGGTTTGCGCAACGTTAGTAAATCCGTCATAACCTTGTACTGACAGCTCAGAATTTAGCAAACTCGATGGCGTTGGAAAGAGGACTCAAAGGGCTTTAATTTTATATCTTGAAGCTCACCTAACTCATCTTGTACTAGGAATTATGGTCGTTTGAAGTTGACCCAAAACTTAAGAAACTTAAGAATGACTTGAATGCTTTTCTCTTAAGTTAATGGACGTCCATTAAAAATTCAGCTAACAAAAATCCAGAATTCGGGATCACCAAAAATTCATGGACTAGCACACGAAAATCGGTAAAATGGGGGTTTACTTGCTTTGGGGCTTGTTAGAACTTGAAAATGGGCCTGTTTGCCCGTCAATACAAACTGAATCCATTACTAAGATCTTAACGGATGTCCATGAAAATATTTGGCATAAAATGATTTGGAATTTCGGATCACCAAAAATCATAGACTATTATAGCACACGAAAATCGGCAAAATGGGGTTTACCTGCTTTGGGGTTCGTTTGAACTTGAAAATGGGCTTGTTTACCCATGGGGACCAACTAGCTCCATTGCTAAGGTCTTAATGGACGTTCATGAAAAATTTCGACAAAAAAAAAATCAAAAAATCCGGATCACCAAAAATTCATGGACTATAGCATACGAAAATTGATAAAAAGGGGGTTTATCTACTTTGAGGCTCGTTTGAACTTCAAAATAGGCCTATTTGCCCGTTGGAGCTAGTTGGCTCCATTACTATGGTCTTAATGGACGTCCATGAAAAATTTTGGCAAAAAAAATCCAGAATTTCGGATCACCGAAAATTCATGGACTATATTACACGAAAATCGGTAAAATGGGGGTTTATTTGCTTTGGGGCTCGTTCAAACTTGAAATAGGCACGTTTGCCCATCGGGACCTACTGCCTTCATTACTAGGGTCTTAATAGACGTCCGTAAAAAAATTTGGAAAAAAAAAATTGAAATTTTGTATCACCAAAAATTCATGGACTATGCACACGAAAATCGGTAAAATGAGGGTTTACCTTATTTGGGTTTGTTTAACATGAAAATGGGCCCGTTATCCCGTGGAGACCAACCAGCTCCCTTGCTAAGATCCATGAAAAATTTTGGCAAATTTTTTTTCAGAATTCCAGATCACCAAAAATTCATGGACTATATAGCACAGAAAAATCGACAAAATGGGGTTTACCTGCTTTGGGGATCACACTTGTTTTAGTTTTTCTTTGTTCAAGTGTAATTTAGCCTTTTGTCATTCTATAAGTCACTTATTTATTGTAACTTGAGCTCACAATAATCTAATGTTCTGTTCTTGGCACAAATCATAATCTATTTTGTACGCCTGTCAAAGAGGCTGTTCAAATACTTCTCGAAAAATATACCTTTTTCTGTGTTTTGTTTGATTGTTTTCACCTGAGACGTGTTCTAGAAAGCACTGGAGTGTTCATTGATCTGATTTGCGAATCCATTCTGTTTAAATCTGGTGATTGCATTTGCGGTGCACCAGGTTCAGTTGTGTTTTAAGCTTAAAAAAAACTCACCCGAGTCCTATGGATCCCAACCTAAACCATATATATTAACAAGTCTGTCTCAAAACATATAACAACCTATCCTAGGCATCAAACATGAAACGGGACGCAAGTATTCAAAACAAGAGGTGTCACATCATCTTATATAGGTTGTTGGACCAAAGATATCAAACAAATCCAACCTACATTAGTTCATCGGTTACTTATTGTTGGAAAAATGATTCTAGTATCTCAAAAGGAATTATTTTATTTTCTATTATACTTGAAAGAGAATATTATTTTATGGCTTAAATATTTTCTCTCCATAAATAATATTCTATTGCCATTATTATTATCCTTTAATTAGTCATTATTTTCTGTCATAATATGGTTGTTACCAAACGTCTCTTTGCTGAAATGAATTGCCTTCAATTCATTCATTGTGTTCAATGCCTTTTATGGCTTTTGACTATTTCAACCATTGACATATTAGAGAGGTTACTAATTTCCTATATGTTTGTCTATTGCTTGGAACGTTATTTACAATAGTACCGTGCCGATTAAAAAGAAATTATTTAAATTTGTTAAAGTTTTTTTTTTTAAAAGCGAAAAGGGAGGCAGAAAGTTGAATTTGGATAAAGCAATTGTGTTATGGTTAATTTTTAAGATGGTTAATGTATGCAATGAAAACAAAAGAAAAAGGAAGAGAAAGAAAGGTTTAGTGGAATTCCAAGTGAAAATTTTGGTTGGCTCTAAGGTGCCCACTTAGTCGAGGTTAATGTTTCTCACTTAGATGTTGCTCGTTTTGGACTGAAGAGGCAAGACAGATAAATCATTATTGCAGAGAATGATAAATCTTTGTGAGTTCAAGCTAATAAGGTATGTAATGATATTATATGCTCATATATTTATTGAATTTGTGTGTGGCAAATTAAGTCATCATATCTTTCTATGTTTGAAAAGATTCGGAGAAATGATAATCCCGCTAAGTAAAAATAAAAGTGACTAAGTAGAAGATGTAAATTGTTGTGGTCATTTATCAAGAGAATCTTGTGGTTAATATGTGAAAGTGAGAAATTGGGTGTTAGATTTTTGTAAGGTTGAGTACATTTATGCTAACTAAAATTATTTTGTGTTCCCAAATTAGAAAAGAAGAAAAATTTATATATGTTGGTGATTCTAGAACTACTCAAGTTCTTGGAATGGAAAAGTTCTTCTTATTAAACTCACATATGAAAATATTGAAATTATTTGAGATGGTGCATGATTTTAATATTTGTGCTTAGATTTGATGCTTTATGGATTTTATGAGAAAAAGATTGAATGAATGTTTATTGAATTTGATAATGTGTTAACAAATGTTATTATAGACAATGATGATATGTTGAGCATGATTATTTGTGGTCAATATTGTTCATTATGAAAATACTAGTGATTACATTTACTTGATTGATTCATTTGAATTATGACATGAACTTAAACTTGTATTTTTTAATTAGTTTTACTTTAATAGTACACATTGTATATTTCTATAAAAACTTGAAGTGTGACGTTTGTGTTGAAATGTGCATACTAGAAATAAAATAAAATTATATGCTTGTGTTTAGAGTATTTAAATTGTTCAAAATAACTCTTCAATTTTTTTGTGAGACTTGTATAAATAATGAGTAAAGGTGACAAATGTTATTGTGTTACATTTATTGACTATTTCTCTAGATATGCTAAAGTAATTTTTTTGTTAAGAAATAAAAATGGAGTCTTTTATATATTTTAATAAGCTATTGTGGCATACAAAATTGAAAACTTTATGAAAATTGAAAAAGTTATCCCTCTATTATGAAATATTTGAAAGTGTAGGGGGGTCTTGCTAAGGTTGTGCTACATGATACTAAGAAAGGAAAACCCGAATTTATGATTTTGGATTGTATGCTAATAAATGTTGCATATAAATATTTGTGGTAATCAATTGTGATTTGATTGAATGCAATGTCAGAGTTGGGAAAAATAAAGTATTGTTGAGTTTTTAAAAGTGAAAACACTTTCAATGTTCTTGTTGTTGAAAATGATATTGATTCTTGATACATTATCTTGGAAAGAGTATTTGGTAATACATGAGATGTACAATAAGTACAATACTAAATAAATTGAATATTTTGTTGTACAAAAGGGTACAATATATGATGAAAAAGGTAACAGAAGTTGGTACATTTTTGTGAATGCCATAATATAAAAATAATTAATTAGAATTAGTTGTTGTGGAGTTGATTGGCGATGAGACTAAGTTGTTAAGACAACTCTTAGTGTGTATTCCAATTGCAATAAAACCAATTTTTATGTGACTAAATTAGATACAAGTGTTTGAGACACAATGTGATGAAAATATTGCAGTGAGATGAATTATTTACATAAATAAATAATGTGTAGTCGAAGGTGAATCTGATCAATTCACTGACTAAATGAAACATCGAGGGGAGTAAGACTTTAGTCAATTGAGAAGACCAACAATGATGGTCAACCTATGTGATTGGAGATCCCATGAATTAGGTTCATATGGTTAATAACAAGTCATTAGTTGATCAAGTAAGCACTATAAAAGTATGTCCCTCCTATGATGTGTGAATGTAGTGCAACAGTCTGCAAGGCAAAGTGAGGCTGAGTTAAGCTCTTAATCCAAGTCATATCCTTTATAGGTGGTGTATTGCTCTGCAGAATACACTTGATGATTGGACCTATATGAGTGTGAAGTGGTGCCGCTTCTATGAAATTGTGACAGATTTCTAGAGCACTCATGAAATATATCAGGACACGCGCATGGCCTCTTAGCATAAAACACTGGCCTTATAAAAGAATTATTGGTTCATAGAAGTTCTAAACTTCACCAATTGTTCTGTAAGTTTAATCTTGTTCTATCTAGGTCTGGTTCATTAGTCTATGGATACCAGATTCGATGCATTAGACTCATATGTGAAAATAGCAAGACTTCTATTTCATTATATTCCTTAATATTTCTTTTGAGATATGTAGGGGATTATTGGAAAAATGATTCTAGTATCTCAAAATGAATTATTTTATTTTCTATTATACTTGAAAGAGAATATTATTTTATGTCCTAAATATTTTCTCTCCATAAATAATATTCTATTGCCATTATTATTATCCTTTAATTAGTCATTATTTTCTGTCATAATATGGTCGTTACCAAACGTCTCTTTGCTGAAATGAGTTGCCTTCAATTCATTAATTATGTTCAATGCCTTTTATGGCTTTTGACTATTTCAACTGTTGACATATTAGATATGTTACTAATTTCCTATATAAATCTAATTCTTACTGATGGTGAGTAAAAGTGGATACAAGATAATAATTTTTCTTTTAATATATTCTTATGTTGGTTTTCTTTCTATTGAATCTTTGTTAGTTTCTGGCTCCTAGTTTTATACTAGAAGAGCTTGTTGAATCTGGGGGATACACCCATACCGGGTGAAATATCCTTAAGGACAGTGTCTTTCGACACGCCTCAAGCTATTAGAATTTTCTATAAGAGTTATTGGTGAAGTACAAGCTTTGGTGAATTCGGTACAAGTAATCGTCAAGAAGGTATTTTCCGTAAGATTTACAACACTTCTTGTATGCATGTCTCAGTTAGTTTCTCAATGATAAAGAGAACTAAGACATATATTTCATTCATAGTTTATGTATAAAAGTTATTCGGGAAATTTGTGAAAATCCTTTGTTGGTTCATCGTCAATTTACTTTCTGACTTGGGTATCTTCTTTTTATCCTTTTCTTTTCATTTGTGCTTGTGGTTATTTCTCCTTAGATTTGTTGTCTAAGAAATGTTGTTTTGTTAGATTCATAATATTACTGTGTATAATTTGTGTTTTCTGGCATTTCTGCAAACAAAAAAAAAAGGTGTCTCAAAAAGATTGGCTATAGATTACTCAGATTGGCAATTTGGGGTTTCGAAAAAGTTTGATTCTTTTACTATACTCTGGTCATCTGTATAGTAGTAGGATTTATAGTTGGTGAAGTTTGGGTGGCCACTCCTTACCTTTATCTTCTAGTTTTAAATGCCAACAACCTTTTTAATTAGGGTACATTGTGAGTGTTGATTACACTTCTTTTAAGTCGATGGTCTATCAGAAACAACATTTCTATATACCCACAAAGGTAGGGATAATGTTTGTGTAATCTTATCCTCTCTCAAACCCACTTGTGGCATGACACTTAGTTTGGCGTTGTTGTCATTATTGGATTTTAAAAGGTGTGAATGGAAAATAAAGAGTTGCGACTTTTATGAAGAGTTGTGACTTTAATGAAAAGTTGTTACTTTAAATGAAAAATTGCGACTTTTATGAAAAGTTATGACTTTTATAATAAAGTTGTGACTTTAATGAAAAGTTCCGATTTTCATGAAGAGTTGTGATTTTTATGAAAACTTGTGACTTTTATGAAAAGTTGCAACTTTTCCGTTTTGAACATACTCTTTAAATTTTGTTGTTTCTTACCAAGTTCTTTAAAGTTATTATTCTAATTATCTTAGAAACACAGTTCAACAACAGTCATGAGTGTGTTATTAGGTTTTGAGAATGTGTACGTTTGAGTAGATTTACTTCTCCTTCCTTATACTAGCCAAAAATAATCTAGATGCAAAGATTGTTTCATCTTCTCTTGATGACATTAAATGCAAGATTTTCCCTAACTATTATAAGGTGTTATCTTTCAATCGATTAGGTCTTAAATATGTATATCCAAACAATAGGTTTTGCTTTTAAGATGAGCACATATCGATCAACATCAATGGTTAAATCGGATCAACACATTTTTTCTATTGTACTTACTCATGTTACTGGAGTTATCTAATAAGACAAGTTGTATTTGGTTTCATCAGATTGTCCCATTCCATTAAGAGTTGGCTGTATGGATCAAAATGTTAGTCATGGTGTTGAACCTGTAAACAATATGAAGCCTCCAACTACTCCAGTGGCATTGGTTGTGGAGTGTGCAAGATGTTTCAAATGGAGGTACATACCTACAAAGGAGAAGTATGAAGAAATAAGGGAACACATTTTGGAATGGCCCTTCTATTGTGAAACAACTCGTGAATGGCATTCTAATAAAAAATGTGACGATCCACCTGACCTCACTGAAGATGAAAGCGGACTCAAGTGGGCAATTGATACGCCTAATATTCCTCAGCCTCCCCCAGGGTGGGAACGTGTTATAAAATTCAGAACAAAAAGAAACACCAGAATTGCTGATGTGTATGTCTTGCATCTTTTTCACTATTCATTTTACTGTTAATACGTAGAACAATTATTGATGCTTTCCTTGTAAGCTAGGGCCCTTGGCACTAATGTGCAAAATAAATGTCGTAGTTTTTAATTTTTTTCTTTTCATGATTTACAGGTATTATAATTCGCCATCTTATCAGCAGCTTCGTTCCAAAATTGAAGTTGAAAAGTATGTTCATATTATAAAGTTAAACCTGATTTTCGGAATGTGTTTCTTTTCCTAATTCTTTCTTTGATTGGTCTAAATTGCGTGCAGTGATAATAGGGAATATGTACATCATTTGCATTTTATGTTGTGGTGTTGCTTAATAGTCTTTCTTCGCAGGTACTTGGAGCAACATCCGGAAGATGCAACACAAAGTGCAAAGCTGGATCAGTTCTCATTTCAGATCCCCAAGACTACTAGAGGAAGATTATGTTGTAAATGGTGGTATGAATTTGTATTAGACATTCTTAAATTTGAAGTAAGATCGATGTTGCATTATTCTGTGATTACAATTAAATGTGACATGCCTGGAAATAAGGAAATTATCAAAGCATTCAATTTTTACTCATTGTTTGTGTTTGGATTAATTGATTTTCTGCTCGGAAAAACCATAAAGTTCATAGCTAAAAGTTTTCTGAAATAAATGCAAAAGAAAAAAGATTCTTCATTTAGGATACTTGATGTTCACCAAAAGTACATATATTCACCATTATTTGTCTCACATTTAGTGCTTAATTTTAATGTCTTTTGAGTATTGTATATCACAATGTGCTTAATGTTATATTTTTATTGTGTTGGAACAGAGTGGTACAAAGATAGAGATATTTCAAGCATAAACAAACTGAAATGGAAAAGAAAAAGAAGTAAAAGGAAAAGGCGGGATGAGTGGGGAACAATCATTTTGTTCCTCAAAGAAATTCAAGCAAGCAACGAACAAGCAGTTGCGATGACATCAATGTCGTAAAGGTGGTGTAAAGAATTGCTGATGAATCGATCTGATTTGGCCTTTTGGTACTTTTAGTCTATGCTGCATCCTAGCTAAATAATTCTTGTAAAATCAAATTTGGTTAAGTTGGACATATGTATGTATTCTGCATCCTAGCTAAATAATTCTTGTAAAATCAAATTTGGTTAAGTTGGACATATGTATGTTGTAATGTCCTTGATACTTGTCAATGTATTAATTAAAGTTCATTCCTTTTGCTATCAAAATGTAGTTTAATTACCATCAATTATAAGGCCGCGGAATTTACCATTTGTAAACTTCATTCTTGGAAGTTGGAAGTAGCACAAGATTCAAGTTTCTAGTTAATATAAATATACGTCCGAAAATCCTTACGTCATTCTCCATCTTTTCAAGAAAGTATCCTTAACAGATTAATATCTAGGTCGACGTGAAAAAGAGATGTAGATAGTATGCTGGGATGAAGGGAAAATCCTGGAGAAGAAGATGAGCCAATGCGCAAAATGAAAAATGAATTCATGGTGATTTGGGATGGGTTGCGCATAAAGAATACAGAAGAATGAATTCTGGTACTTGCACCAACAAACAGGCCGTTTGACCAGATTCTCCAAACAGAGCCAAAATTCTAATAGGCTTGGGACAAATTCCCTGCATTGAAACAAGTTGCTTGGAACTCGAACTATATCCAAAAACACGCGCTGCTTGTAGTATAGGAAATGCCAAATGCAGGGTGATCTAACAGTACCAAAGTTATTTGCATCTACTAATGTCAGGCTTCTTACTGAATGCTTAGGTAACACATATGATACAAAAATAAGTAAAAGATTTCGTCCCAACAAGTTCACAAACAACACCAAAATCATTGCAAAATATATCTTCTTCAAAACCCCACTGCCATACACCAATGGTGAGTCAGAATGGGTCAATACGGAAACAAACTAGAGAAAAGGACTAAGATTTAAGAATTTACTAATCAAGCTTCTTGCTTCCAGAGCCAAGTCTATTGCTTTGTCACTTAGTTGGGCCCTGGGGTCATCCAAAGATGCTAAAAGCAGGGTGACTACTTTGAAGTATTTGTAGGCTTCTGTTGATTCTTTCTGTATCTACAAGATTTCCTTGCTTGTGAAAGATTGATGATTATACAGTGTAAGCGCACACAAAATTTGGTGAGTAGACTGTAAAGGAAGGTCATCTCCCTGGCTGAGGGATGAAGTAGGTTGCTCTGAATGAAATCATAAATGAGCAATGACAAATCTCATATATCCAAGTAATTGCTGCATATACAATGATAGGTGGTAGAGGAGACGACTAAAAGGGTAGCTGCTTTTCATCATTCACCTACATAACAGAATTTCACAATTTCATGGATTCAAGTCGAATAGTCTTTTAAATGCTTCTATAAATAATATATCACCAGCTTGCATAATTTTACAATTAAAAACTTAAGAATTCCACATGTACTACCGCCAACAAGGAACATGTTTCCGATGCTCCAAAAAGTGATCTTGTGGTGAAAAGACATTGTCAAGCTCAGGAAGATCATGAAGAAACGTTTTTGCACCAACGATGATGATACTGTTTGTCCTCTTTTATGGCCAGGAAAATGAAAACTTGCAGCATTTGAAAAGGAAGAGCTTATTGTGATGAACGACATAATAATCAAATGACCTTCACATTTCTTTTTACCAAGTCTCAATACAAGAATTTCTAATGCATAAAACTTTTAAAATGTCTCTAAAGTGTATGTTGGAATGTTTGATTAAAATGGTAATTAAGCAAATGGATACAGCATAAAAGCACATTTTACATGCATGCATAACTTTCTCTCTATCGAACACAACAATGAAATAAAACAAAGTCATTATGGCTTTCTGGATCCTCCTCTTGTTTCATTAACCTTGATTTGTTTGCCAAACAAAACTAAACCTCACATTGACATTAGGAACAATGTGAATAATACAGGGAGCAATGCAATAGGAAGGATGTTACATCTATGAAAAGCCGTCACTAATTAAATGAGTAATCAAATAACTGAGTGTGTGAGAAGCCCTAAGCTATATATGACATTTCTTTCTTATTGCGCTCCAATCAAGACTACACGTGTTTGATGCTCCAGTCAGATGATGGTGGTTCCATCTCTTAAGTGACTAGCACATACTATACTCTGGGAGATTTCACGCTCAAGGATGAGGAAATCAAGGAGAAGTTGGCTTTTTATAAGGCCGGAAAGCTTATCGCCATCAAAAATCTGATGCCTATGCTTAGAATTTTTTTATTCTAAGAAAGGCTATCTGATCTTTATTCTTTAGTTATCACTTTTTTCACTTTGCATGTTTGGCCATAATTGTCTTTGCTGCTCATTTTCTCAGAACAAATTAATCAATCAGCATCATCTTACAGTTTTCAGTTTAATCATTTTCCATCTCTTATTTCATTTCCTGTCATACTAAATTATATGTTATAGTTCACAAATTGCAGTGTCTTAATAATCCATGAATGGAAAGAACAAATTTATTAGCTTCTGATCTTGCTAACACTGCAAGTACTAATTAGCAAATTAATCAGCTGATGGACAGATGAACTAAGCAACTAAGACAATACTTATAAATAAAAAAAGTTAAATCTATATTGGATCTACTCAGAACATTTATAAGTATGACTAGCAAATTCTTTAATTACCAAGATGCTGGTATGCAATTCAGTGGGATCGCAAATCTTTAGTTATTGCAATGCAGAGTCCCAAAGATTATTTTTATTCCGCTAGTAATTAAAAGAAGTATTTGTTGTACCTTATTCCAAATAAAAGCTTCCAAGATAACTTCAAATTTAACCAGTCTAAGGTTATGATTTGTTTGGCTGAGATGAGTCTTTTCATAGAATATTGCGATACCATGTTGTTTGTTGTGCCAAACACTTGACTCAATCCTGTATTGAAACATATCGTTTGCAAATTAGATGCACGTGGATACTCAAAAAAAAGCACATAGGAATTTGTTTCTACTTACTTCGATAATGAGATTAAGATGGTCGCTTCCCTGTATATCTCTAACTTCTTCCTTAATTTTCACAGCTGAAGCCTTCAGAGATTTATTATAGCATGCAATCAACTTAATTTGTTCCAGTGTTGGAATATCTGCAATGCTAAGGGGGATCTCCTCAAGCTGGTAACACCTTTTTATAACAAGTGTCTCAAGCTGGGGAAAAGATGCCTCTGAGGCTTCCCACCTTGAGATATTTAACTCCACCAGTTTCAAGAACTTAAGCTTATTAAATGTGATATCTCCGAAACACAACTCTCCCGACTCACGTCTCCAATCCATCAATTGGAGATACTCCAGACATGGTAGTCCCGCAATCAAGGATCCCACGTTTAATAGATGAGGCACTTCAAGTGTCAACTCCTTTAGATTTGAAGGCAGGTGTAATTCGGTTACAATAATGTTGCCACCACGAAAGCAAAGGTTAAGTAATTGAAGCTGGCTAAGAATCTCCAAATTGGGACCGGAAGTACAAATATCAGCAGAATCCCATTCATAGCTAAAAATACTAATCCCAAGTTCTTGAAGATTAGGACATTTCTGTAACAACACATCCATGCAATCAGCATCATCAATTTGAAATTCAACTTTACTTAATTTCCTCAAATTTTCCAATTTACAGGATTCTTTAAAGATCCACTGCTTATTATTTTTCAAATCAAAAGAAGCATAACACTCAATATGCCTTAACCTTTCCATTTTCCAAAATGTTGCTGGCAACAATACAGGACGACCATTTCCATTCACTATGATAGTTTCTAGATGGCGCATATGTGATTCTGGATGGAAATCGAATTCAAATATGGAAACTGAGAGGTACTTAAGGTGAATTAGTGGATTCAATGTAGCCAACGACAAATGATCCACTCTATTGGAACTCAAATCCAAGACCTTAAGGAGTCCCAATTTACTAATCTGAGAGAAGGGATTCCAATGTAAATCATTGATTATTATCAGTGACCTCAAATGTTGATGGAAGGGCTTCTGTGTTTTGTATCCCAGCTGGTCATACTCGGATATATCACAAGTGGATTTGAAGCTCAGTCTATTTTCGTTCCAATCAGAAGGTTTAAATTGGCTACGATTTCTCTTCACCGCCAGCATAAACTTTTCTTCTCTACTCCTCTCCAAGCAAAAGTGAAGCACCATATCATGAACCTGGCAGTATATGACTTTACCGCTATATCTTCTCTTTGAAATCATTACCACATTACTGCTAATGAGATCCATCAAGTAACCTTCTGCTGCCTCTTCCAATCTCCCAGATTCAATATTCTGCACGAAGCCTTCAGCAATCCATAAACGTATCAATTTAGACACAGGAATTCTTGCATCCTCCTGGAACATCCCCATGTAAAGAAGACAAGGTCTTAAATAATCTGGTAAGTTATCATAACTTAGCTGCATAGTCGAAAAACTATATTCTTCAGACTCGCCAAGATAGGAAAGCAGAGAATTGTTAACCTCATGCCACCAAGAGGCGTCCGTTTTCTTCCTTTTGATAATTCCAGCAACCAAGACAATCACCAGAGGCAGTCCCTTGCACCTTTCTGCAACTGCTAGACTCACATCGTATAGTTCAGGGCGGGGACCTTCATTTTGGAACACTTTTTTCCATAATAATTCACAGCTTTCTTCTGGTGTGAGGAATGGAAGGAAATGAGGTTCAGTATGGTACTTGATCTGCCTAGCCACATTCTCAAGTCGGGTTGTTACAATTATTCTACTTCTGTTTTCATCATTTGGGAAAGAGAATCTTAAATCATCCCATGCCTTAACACTCCACATATCATCCAAGACAATAAGATACCTCCTGCCCATTAATCTTTTCCTCAACATGTCAGCAAGTTCATCGTCCTTACAGACATTGTCCTCGTAACTGGGAACTTGATGGTAGATCTGTTTTAATAGCTCTATCTGATTATATGTCTGGGAAATGCAACACCATGCTAGACGATCAAAGTGAAAAACAACCATGTCACTCTTGTACACTTTTCTAGCTATGGTTGTTTTCCCTTGTCCCCCCATACCTACAATCGGAATGACATCTAACTCATTTGTACCTCGAATCAGATATTGAACTATTTTTTCTGCTTCATCTTCAAAGCCAATTATCTCCTCATCATTCACAAGATTGTTACGTTGTGTTGGCAGATGATTAGATGGATCTACCACATAGCATGACTTATAAGCTAAGTCCTCTGACCACATCTTGGAAACCTCTGCTCTAATATGTTTGATCTCTTTTACAATTGTAGGAAGAGAGCAAAAAATATGCCAAAAAGCATTACACTGAGCAAGAACAGAGTCAATGGCAACTTCAGCTTCATATGCCAAATTGATAGTACGACTCTGAAGATCTTTGAGAATTTCATGTTCATGGTGCACCTTTGCGACATCTCTGATTATAGATGATAGAGATGATAACTCCTTCTCTAAAATGGATATAAGCAACGACAACTCTTTCTCTATGATACCACTACGAGTTTTAATCATGAAATCTAAACCTGATTCAGATTTCAATATCTTATTCAATTTCCGCAAAAGAGAATCCAGAAAGCTCAATCCACAAACCGTGGGAAACTGAGATGAAGTGAATTTTAAGGATTTGTAGTACCTCTCCACTAGATCTTTAGTTTTCTCCAATATATGTATTGTGCAGACATCTACTTTGCTAGTGTCATCTTTGTTTATAGAGCTAGGAAGAAGCTTTTGAATTACATAAAGAATATCACCCGCTATAGCTCCAACCTTTTCCAAGACCTCATTCAACTTTTTACCATAAAAAACACTATTTGACACATCCACAAGAAAAAAAGACAAGAACTCTATTGCCACATCAATATTTTGAGCAGAGACAGTATTAGGGAAGTTCTCAAGCTTTTTGTTTCTGAGATTCACCAGCATACTGTGGAGATGATGTGAAAATCCTTTTGGTAATGTTTTGTCCTTGAAAGTTCTTGCTTGAGTAAATTTTGAAGTCTTTAGTTCACCGAGAAAAATCTTCTTTATTTGCAGCTCCACTAGCACAATCAGGGATAATACATAAGGAGGTTTATACCAGAGATCATCTTTGTCCTCATCCTCATCTATATCAACTTCATTTGAATCTGAATCTGTATCATTTTTATCCTTATAAACCCAAAGATCATAACAGAATTGTCCCACATTGTCAGCTATGAACTGAATTCGGGTCTCCAGACCTTCCAGCTTCTCATGGTCAACGTAATTCTTTATCTCTGTGACATATAAGTATCTCAAAAATCTCATTTTCTTTTGAATGATTTGCACTTGCTTTGAAGATCGCTTCAACTTAAGGATATGTTCATCTACTAAATAAGGGTAAGACATATGCAATCCTCTCATTTTCTTTTGAATGATTTGCACTTGCTTTGAAGATCGCTTCAACTTAAGGATATGTTCATCTGCTAAATAAGGGTAAGACATATGCAATCCCAGGTACTTCAGTACATCATTAAGAAAATTGCCGAGGCAATCCATGTATTCTGAAAGATAGGAATCATTCAATTCATTATTGTACCTTATAAAACCAGTATTACCTTCAATGAATTCCAGCAACTGCAACACTAGACTTTCCACATTAAAGTTAGTTTTGCTTCCATATGGAATTCCACCAAAAACAGAGTGAATCATTTCCGCAATCAATTTGGACTTATTTTTTATGATGTCTAAGGAATCAGGCAAAAGAACATGATTGTACTTGATAAAGGTTCTCAAAAATCTTAGCTCCACTTCAAGTATCTCAATTTCATCAATCTTGACACTGTTTGAATCACCTCCACTCTTGATCCTTTTTAGATGATCCAACATATCCTCAATATCATTATGTGCCATCTCCATATAAATTAGTAGAAAATATCTGCAAGTTCACCAAAATCAGGAAAGATTAGTTTTATCAATTAAGAGCAACATTATTATATTATATCTATGTCTTTCAACACCTTCTGCATCATTTCATGTTATGGAAAAGTTCACAAACTTCCCTTGAGGTTTTGATTTGTAATACATAACTCTCTTGTGGTTTCAAATATGACACAAAATTTTCCTTATTGTGTTTAGTATCATTATCACATATCCAGTGTAATTTCACAAGTGGAATCTAGGAGGATAGGATGTACACAGACCACACCTCTACCTTCGTGGGGTAGAAATGTTGTTTCCGATGGACCATTGGCTCAAAAGAAGCGTATTTAGTATATTCATAACCAAATAATGGACAAGTTGTCATTATAATTTTTATCTTTATTTTCTTTATATTGAGATTAGTTTGAATGGAGTAACATGGTCAGTGAATTCATATAGTTGACTCCAATTTATTTAAGATTTAACCATAGTTATTATCATATCATCATCATCATCATATCATATTATTATTATAAGTGAAAAGTTCCTAACTTAAAAGTTGAATTACCATTCTGCCCTTATTCTATCCCTTAACTAAATTAAATGGAGTAATATATAATTAATTTAATATTAAATAATAATTTTATTTAAATTCATGCATCTAGACACAATGATTCAAATTCTTTGGGATATTAAATTTTCTATCTCATCGTTTTTCTACTCATATAATTTTTAATCAAAAAAGAGTGAGCATACCCTTTTAATTACTGCATTACTAACTAATAAAATATGAACTTAAATTCAACAAATGTAATCAGAAAATGGACTAAATACGCCTATTAGTTTTGTGTAGTAAATGCTTGAGGAAGTTATTCATGTACCAAATTAAATGTGGATAATGAAGAGTCAAAAAATAACTTTTAATTTTAATTTATAATAAGTGGGGGTAATGAAGAGTCTATCAAAGACACTCACCAACAACATTATATATATTCCCTTCTTTCATCCAAATTTGTGATCATCTTGCTTTCTGTAGATTAATATGCACCAGTGTTTTAAAAGGCGGGCGCGTGAGGTGAGGCGTTTTATACAGTACAGGGCAAAGCGTATGCCCCGAGACACGGGGTGTAAGTCCCATGGATCTATGGGACGTAGTCTGATGTATATTCAATTTTATAGTTTTATTACTAATACAATAAGCAAAAGTAAACATTTCCATGATTTATGATTTTTATTTGAGATAATTATTAATAATCAATAATGAAGAAAAAGAGTATTATAATTATTATTTGAGAAATATCATTACACCAATAATAAAAATATGATTTGAAGCAAAAAGTTTTAAAAAATAAATTAAAAACTCCTGGGCCTACGTTTCTATGCCCAGGACTTACGTGTTTATGCTTGGAGCTTACGCCTCAAATTTTAGGACTTACACCTTATGGATCTACGTCTTTAATTTATGCCTGAGAGCGTTTTTAGTACGCCCCGCCCCCAGACTCGCCCCAAAAACGTTTTTGAAAACAATGATATACACCATTTGTAAAAAAATGATTATCAATTTGTAATTGTAAGAATCCTTACTAATTCTTATATTTGTGTTCTTTATAATTTTATTCATATACATTTATCTTTTTTTTGTTGAGAAATATGTGAATTGGCATGGTTACAAGATGGAAGTTCATCAAATACAAAATTGTAAGTGAATTTTTATTTTTCATATCTCCAGCTTTTTAAATTTTCAAATATAACTTTGTAATTGGTTATTATACTTTTGTATTTTTCATTTTTTTTATCTTTAGGATATAAATATAATAAAATTAATTATCCCAATTTATATTTATTATTAACTATTTTGAAGATAAGCTAATCATGTTGAATCTCCCGGAACATTTTGTTTGCCTCAATCGTTTCTGATTAAAGTAGCTATCTTCATAACAGTGATATTTTAATTGTTCTTACTTATGATAACTCCAAGTGAATTCTTTTTTCTTCTTATAATGTTTACAAACAAGAGATTGATATATAGACAAAACACGTACTTATGATTTTATCCAGTCATATGCATCATTCAAAGAAAAAAAATTAAGAAGTTAAAGCAAATTATTCTTTGAAACTATCGTTATTTTATTTGAATAGTGTGAATACATTATAAGACTTTGCTCAATTTTTCCATATCATTTTATACATTTACAAACAAAAGGGTCAACACTATTCTTACAATAACCAATACTTATATTTTACAATTACACTAGCAACATATTTTATAGTATGTTAATTTAAATAATTTTGTATTAACAAAAGTAATCATGGATTAAAAAATATTGTGAGTCTGTTAAAATTTCCTCTTTCTAAGTTTATGTATAACTGTTACTAAAACATAGAAAAAAAGCTATATAATTTGATTATATAAGTTTATAGTATTAGTCGAACTCCATTGGCATTATATTTCTATGATACATCACGTGCCTCTAATACCTCGCTCTGAAGAGTGAAAAAAGTAAGAGAAAATTATAAGAAATGAAATGAAAGATTTTATATATCTGTAGATTGTAATTATTTTTTTATTCTCTCCGCATTTCTCTATTTAAACACTTTGAATTTATAGGAGATAATTGTGAAAGTAACTTTAGAATATTTTTTGTTTCAAGATCTATAATATATAAAGGCAAAAACAATTCTTCTTGATACATATTGGTTGAGTGTCTTCATTTTTTTTGAATTGCTTTTTGAGGATGTATTTTAGTTAACTTATTGTGTTTAAAGTTGTTTTAGCTTCGAAAGAACCATAACTCTTTCACCCACTATATAAATTGTATATAGTAATAGCAGACAAACGTGCAAAACACGTTCCTAGAACTAGTTAAAATAAAATTAACAAATAGTTTCATGACAATAATAAGAGTAGAGAGGTTTGTTATAATATTTGAAACTATACTTAACAATCCATGTTTTACGACTTTCCTAATTAAATTATAAATTATGAGAGAACTGATTATCTTCTTGAATTATATATAAATTGTTTCCTATTAAAATTCATTCCCTCCTGGAATGCCAAGTGAGCTAAAAATTAAGCCATAAAAATAATATTTTTGCATTCATTTTTCATTAATTATTATTCGTACTTGTATTATTTTCTTATTCAAACTTGTTGTCCTTTAACACCATGCATCTTTTACTAGTAAAGAAACTGATCATAACCTTAAAATAACAATAACGAATGATAAATTGATTCAAAAACTAATAAACTGAGTGAGTTTCCATATTATGACTAAATTTGTCAATAACAATCATTATCAAATTAGTGAAAAAGTAAAAGAAAAGAGAATAGTTATATATATATATTAAATTGAAGGAAAAACAAGATTATTTTGAGAAGGAAAACATTTAATTGTAGTAATTAATTGTTTAAAGGAAAACGAAAAAGGGAGTCATGAAGAAGTTTACTTACAGAATAACAAGTGAAACCAACTTAGAAATTTGCAATCTGATTTTGGTATTTCCAATCCTAAAAAGTAGCATAAGAGATGAATTATTGTAGATAGCTTTAAAGTGGCTCAAAGTGTGTATATATGTGAAGACAAGTTGAGCAAAAAGACAAGAATATCAAAAATAGATTTTGGGTCCAACTCGACCCTAAAAGCTAGTTTACGAGAAAAGGAATGTCCAAGTCCATATAAGGTGATATGTGGGAATTATTAACATATATGTATGTGAGATATTTATTGTTGTTTCTATTGAAAGAATACTCACGGCTAAAAATTTTAAATACACAAATATGTGTATCTTGTATGTTTGCTATTAAAATACATTATATCACTACATTATGTAAAAAAAAAAAAAAAATGTCACTATAAAATGTAGTAATAATAAGGAGGCCGAAATCACCGCATCAGCTAATTTTCTGAGCAAATGGGACCATGACTACGACGCGACAAGTCTAGCAATAATAGAGAATCCAACACGAATAAATAAAGGACATTACACCAAGTGTCCCTCAAAGTGTTAGGTCTTTAAATATTTATCTCCGCTTAGTAAAATCCGTGTATTTTTTTTGGCTAAAATCATCCCTTAAATATCACTCAAATCTAATGTACATCCTTATATTATCTAAGTAAGCAAAAATCATCCTTCAGTTTATTTTTATTAAGAAACTGATTGAACCAATAAATTTTATTTTATTTTTTAATTTGGTCATATCTTAGCCATGACGAGAAGATCAAAGCTACCTAAAAAGAATAAGGATATGGATAGAAAATGGATCTTTCATTCTCAGAATTTAAATTATGTGTGTTGTTAGTTTTTTTGTTTTTTTTTTGCATCATCAAGTAAATTGACTTGCAACAATACATACGTCTTGAAAATATTTACACGGTAGATTTCAATGGTTAGAAAGGTTGTGTAAAAAAATTCATTTTAAAAATATTACGCCCAACTATTTAGAGATTCTCTTTAATAAAATATTTAGGTACGTTACATATAATGCAATTTACATTTTATATAATGTACAAAAATGCTGGAAATTTAGTGAAATTACGTAGGCATTTAGTTATGAAAATAAAAGGAATAATTACTTTATTTGAAAATTTTTTGAAGTTAGAGTTGTATTTGACCATACTTTTTACAAAGAATATTTAGAATTTGCATATATTTTGTCGGAATATGATTTAAACCCTCAATTTCTAAAAATTAGAAAAGTCACCCAATTTGACAAACTTAATCATGTGTACATATATTCATTCGACTTCGCACATTCTTAAAAAAAATAGACAGAAGGATGAATCTTGCAACTTTTAAAATAGTGTAAGAATGTTTTTTTTTTCACTTATATAACACAAGGATGTACTTAAGATTTAAGTCATAGTTCCGAAATGATTTTAGCCAAAAACTCTAGTAAAATCTTTAAAAATGATTTTAACTTAAAAAGATTTGCTAGGAAGATCAATTTATGTTGTCAATCAAGCATAAGTTCTAAAGTTTGCCTATAAGGCAGAACTTGTGGTAAATTGAGCAGGTTTAATGTCTTGAAATATTTTGACGGTCAGTCTCATGGAAAAAGGCTAAAACTTATATTTGACGGGCAACATATTTAAGTTTCAAGTACTTTTGCCTATAGGGCAGAGTATCTTGTTCTTTCAAGACTGATGGACCCCCTGGAATTCGATCCATTCATGCGTGAAATTCTTTTTCACCACAAACACATTATGTTTTTGTAACAGAACTTGTATCTACACGTGAATTTTAAAGAATCATACGTGTTAGAAATTTTAGTATTTTTGGCCCAAACTGTGTGTTTGTGTTGAGAGATTCACCAAATACTAGGCTACCCATAGATAATATCTTTAAATGCTTGTAAATTGTTACCGTCTTGTACTCTTTCTCTCTTTTATTAAACTTGTAGACTGACCATGTATAGCTTCCTTGCTCCTTCTTGCAATCTCATTCAGCATTTTACCAGATTTACATTATAGGTAATCTGCTATTTTTATTTCTTCCTGGAATTTTCTTATACGTAAAGTAAGTATTTTCTTGATGTATAGCAAAGAAATCTTATCTCATGTATTCAGATTAGCAAACCAGAAATAATAAAAGATGAAAAGAAAAAACAAAGAACTATCCCAGTCCACAGATTTCACTGTGTCCTTAAGAAATTTAATCCCCTCAAGTACCTGAGGTTGTAGATTAATTCCTCCCAAAATAAAATGGATTAACCATTAAAGAAGTAGTGGTACCTCAAAACTTCAATAATTTCAACGAACTCAAAATGACAGCAACGAATCACACACACAGACACGATCGATCGATTTTATTTTGTATGAAATGTATGCAAGAGAAGGGAAGAATTCGATGCAGAAAAATGAGAGAAAGCCTCTCTATTTATAGCCAACAAAGGGTAAAGGTCACAACTCTTTGGAAAGAAGACAACCTTTCAGAAAGGTCACAACACTTTGGAAAAGGCATAACCTTTCCAATGGTCACAACCATTTATTTCCTGTTCACACCTTTAAAACTCAACAATCCCCCACATGAATAGGGAATGACTATTGTTAAAACATATGCATGAAAAATTGTGTGATTCGTAAGTAACGATTGATTGCATCTGGATAAGTGGGTTTCCCTTTTGAACTTTCCATAGTGAACATATATGGATATACTCGGTCAATCGGTAGATTTGATATCTTTGAACCTTCGAGCTTTGGTGTATACCTAGACAACATAAATCACACAATCAACCCTTGAACTGCTTTTGGTTCTCATTGTTTTGTTCGTTTCAGCCATGAACACGTCTTGGTTTATAAGTGCGTAGAGAACTGGCCTTTCCGAATTCTCCTTGTAGCGGCTTACACTTCACACTTACATAGGTGATTTCTAAATGTGTTATCCCGTAGATACACTATTTGATATACTCTGTATCAAACTTAGAAACCATTAAAAAGTCCTAATGCCTTTATCCTTGTTACTGAACATTGTCTTATCATGAGAATGGACCATAAAAAATATTTTGACAATGTTGAACCGTCATCAATGACTTTGTTTGATCTCCTTGAACCTAGATCTTGGGATCTCCAGTCTTCTAGGTAGAGTTACTTGTTCTCGGCCATAGTCCCATTCCCTTTGATAATCTATCAACTCCCTCTCTAGTTAGGCCTTTTGTAAGTGGATCCGACACATTATCCTTTGACTTTACATAGTCAATTATGATAATTCCACTAGAGAGTAGTTCTCTAACGATATTATGTCTACGTCATATATGACGAGGCTTTTCGTTATACATCATGCTCCATGCCCTACCTATTGCAAATTAACTCTCACAATGTATGCATACATGAGCAAAAGGTTTGGGCCCAAAATCTTTCAAGAAATTTCGGAGTCATTCAACTTCTTCACCGACCTTATCTAGAGTGATAAACTCAGATTTCATAGTAAAGCAAGCAATACATTTCTGTTTGGAAGATTTCCAAGAGAGTGCTCCTCCACCAAGAGTAAATACATATCCACTCGTGGATTTTACTTCATTTAACCTGGTGTTGCGTCCAAATCGCACACGCAAGTGCATATGGTCGTTCAAGTATTAAAGTGGCTCTTTTTAAGAGCCGGGTATCGTACCCACAGGGACTTACGCTTAGAATCACTCAATTTCTCTAACTTTCAGCTAAGCACAAGTGTTATCAAGATTTCAAAAGTGATTTAGTTCCTAATTCTAAGAATTCAACAAAATGTAACAAACACGATTCAATTTCAAGAGTTTAAAAACAGTGATTGGGTAAAGTCCAGGGCTGCAGCTTTTATCAGGATTCATCCAATCAATATCATTTGTATAGGTAATTATCAACTATCGAATCAATGAATCACAGGGTTAAATGTATGATCATGGTTTTCCGACCTCTAATCGCCTACGATAAATAACACCCTAACTACATCATTGAGCGGGGATAGGATGGAATAAGTACCGAGCATTATGATTTCTTCCTGTATAGTGACCCAAGCATGGTTTCTAGGTATATCCCTATCATAGATACAAATTAACCCTAATTATATAGAATTAATCATGTTCCTTATGTTCCACGTTCTATCCTCTTATTCCTCTCCCGAGTTCAATTTAGACAATGTATTTATTTCAATGGTGATCAGTCACGAAATATGAAAAGCAAGAACATAAGAAAGATTCATATGATAATTGACATTAACCCAATGAAAACTTAATAGAGTACAATCATCATGTAGCCACAGCCTTAGAACTAGGGTATTTAGCTACTCATAATCCAAGATACAATCAAGCAATGTTCAATAAGCATAAAGAGATCGAAAGGAAAAGAGTTTAGGAAAGAACCCTAAAAATGGGAAAACGTTCTCCTAAGTCGTCGTTCTTCAAAACCCAGAAAAATATGTTTTAATAAAATAAATAATGACCTATTTATACTAAAGTCGAAATGGCCAAAACTAGGAGTACGAGGCGCAACGTGGAGAGGCTTTGAAATTTTTATTCCAGGCACATTAGCCTCTTCCGCGACGCAGACACTCCACGGAGTGTCCTGCCTAAAAATCAACTTTCGCGAATAAAACAACAACCCTTCTGCGCGACGCGGAGAGTACACGCAGGGCTCTACCTAATATCAACTCTCGTGAATTTATTTAAGACCCCCTATCCACGACGCGGAGAGGATACAACATTGCCTTGGTATTCTTTTCTTCCTCTTTCTTCCTTGCTTCTTTTTGCCTTTGAATCTTTTGTGTTTCCCGTTGCCCATTTTCTTGCTCATTTCTCCGATTAAGCTCACCTACACAACTAATCATGTTGGTTAGCTCATAGACAACCAAAAGACTCAATAAAACTATAATATAACACATATTGACTTCAAACTAAGCTTAAATGCGGGCATAATTAGCTTTCTAGGCATATTTATATGCCTAAGATCACCTGGTGATTCAATTTGCATCACTATATTCTTCCAATACTTTTGAATATTAGTTATAATGCAAAGCAATAGTTCTTAAGTATGTTTTAAATACTCCAAAACTCTTTTCATTGTCATCCAATGAGTTTAATTAAGATTGCACTTGAACCGACTCAGTTTAATAATAGTGCATGCTATATCTGATCGCATACACTTTATGATACATATCATACTTCTCAATACTCTAGCATAATCCAATTGTGAGTCACTTTTGCCTTCATTCTTTTGAAGTACAAAACTCATATTTATTGGAGTCTTGAGATTATTGAAATCCAAATACTTGAACTTGTCAAGTACCTTCTCAATCACATCAGTAACTTTAATGTTTTTCATATCGAAGTTACTTTCTAGCATATGCTTAGTAGCATTTATATCAGAAATGTCTCTTTTGATGATTCAACATGTCATCAACATAAAAACAAGCAATGACCTTGTGATTTGGAGTATCTTTAATAGTAAAAACATTTATCACATTCATTAATCTTGAATTCATTTGTCAACATAGTTTGGTCAAACTTCGCATGTCATTATTTGGGCGCTTGTTCATTTGCCAACAGACTTTCTTTTCTTTACTAGGAACCACAAAGCCCTTGGGTTGTTCCATGTAAATTTCTTCCTCCAATTTTTCATTTAAAAAAAATGTTTTCACGTCCATTTTGATGAATTTGAAGACCATATACCGCAACTAGCGCAATTAACATCTAAATTGATGTAATCCTAGTTAGTGGCAATGTGTCAAAATAATCAAGACTTTCTTATTGTCTAAAGCCTATGACAACAAGTCTTGCTTTGTATTTGCCAATAGTTTCATCAACTTTCTTTTCCTTTTGTAGATCCACTTTGAACCCAAAGTTTTATTTATTGGAGGAGGATCAACCAACTCTCAAGTATGGTTGTTCAAGATTGAATTTATCCTACTATTGACAGCCTCTTTCCAAAAAGGATGAGTCCACAGAAGACATATCTTCTTCGACTATATGGACTCATTTTCAAGAAGAAATGTTAAAAAATCAAACTCGGAGGAAGTAATTTGTCCATTGACACTTACTACGCCTCTGAATCTCTTTATTAAGTACATTATCCTTTGGTTCTTTCCAAGGTCGTTTAGACCCTTCACTTGACTATCCGACGGTTCGGACTTATGAACCATAAATCAACATGCTTTACTCATTGTAGCATATCCAATGATAGTGTCACGACCCGAGTCTACACCCTGGATGTGGCCGGCACTCAAAAACCATTGTTGGTCCCCAAGTGAACCTTCATCCTGGCTGACTACAAGCGGAAGACTAACTTAAGCATGCAAAAGCTTAAAACTGAATAAAATTCAATAAACTCAACTTTTCGAAACTTTAACTCAAACGAAAAACTTAAAATAAAAATAATATATTCAACTTGCCATAAAATAGGCAACTTAAGTCTTTAAAACATTTAATAAAATAAATGAATAATACAGACTTCTCAACTATACTGACTATCTATGAAGCCTATAACTGATAAAGATAGAAGTCGGGACAAGACCCACGACATCCTGACTAAACTGAAAAGTAAATGAAATCCT